>NW_010972592.1:2171573-2330767 GCF_000737465.1 Haliaeetus leucocephalus
GTGCGCTAAAGGCATGCTGTGCCAGCTAGAGACCCTGAGATACTTCAGGTGTCAAGAGTAAAGCAATGTTATCCACAGAATAATAACAAAGCCAGTAAGAAGTAGACCCCACAGAGCCCTGTGTGCCTACAAGGCTACCCTGCTTCTTGAGCTGTTCATGTCACGCTAGCTGGGGGACTCCTTCCACCATAAGCACTGAGGAGCTTAAGAAACCTTGCAGAGACGTCCTTGAAACTGTAATCCTCCCCATTTCACGGGCACCTTTGGCAGTCCGTAGTCCCAGGCACATGTATTTGCCAGTTCTGTTCGGCTCCTGCATGAGCCCCAAATGCCCCCATCTCATGAGGCTGAGCAGCGCGGTGCCTTGCGTTGTACTGCTGCCGGCTGGAGTCTCTGAACTGGGTGTTCGCAAATCCCCTGGCTGGAGCAAGGGGCAGGAGGGACCGTGGCTCTGCAACCCGGTAATCGGGAGTGGGAAAGAGAGAGAGCATCCCCACCCATCTCTCCTTCCAGGGAGGGCTGAAAAATGGAAAACACATAAACAGGACCTTAATCAATCAAATCACACCCTCCAAGAGGTACTGGAAGGTGAAGAAAGTTTCTCAAGAAGAAAAGATAAGAAGAAAAATCAATCCCTCACAGAACTGCTTGATAAAGCACCATTTTTCAGGGTGCCACCATCTGTTCTGTGTTATGGGGAATAACCTTGATGTTATTACATTAGAGGATTAATAATATACGGTAGTGTGTTAAATCTCAACCAAATGTAACAAGTGCGAGAGAGACACGTAATATCACCAATGGCTGGAACAACAAACACAGTCCAGGAAAGTGCTTCTGTGAGGGTGCAGGACTTGTTAAGGTGCTTAAAGGAAAGCACATTCCCAGTGGCTCTGCTGAATGGGCTCATTTTCTTAAGCTATGGCTCCAAAGTCAAATTCTCCCACCCCAATTCTCCAGCCTTTCACAGGAAAGGGGTATTAGGGCTTGAATTCTTGTGCATTGCCGAACCACAGCTGGTTCAGCAGACTGGTACCCTGTTGACCGTGCAACGCACCTCGTGGCTTTTTTCTTTCAAGAGGATCAGTCTGAATAAACAAATACTTTCCACAAGGCAAGGAGCATTGCTGCTTTGCTCTGCACCTGTATCAGGTATCTGTACCTGAAGGGGAATGGAAAAGACATGACAGTGCTTTCACACTGCGCCCTAGTATAATTCTTAGGAGAGTTCAACTCTTCATTTGTATTATAGCGCAAAAAAAGAAGAAAAATGACTAACAGAAAAAATGTGGCAGAGTGCGTAACTGTCCTCCTAATGTTTCTGCTTTTCCTTTTCACTCCTGATGTGGGTTTTTTTTCCTGTTCCCTTTCCATTTTGCCTTGAACCTTGGAAGATGAACAGCTAGGCTTTCTCAGCTAACTTTCTCAAGTCATATTGGAGCACTTGGAGGTTTTTCCCTTCACATCCTAATTAAGGGTATATCAGTGTCCCATTGGGACTGAAGCAGTTAACGAACACCATCCGGCAAGGTCACTTATAAACTATTTGCCCTGAGATTGAGGGCAAACTCTGGTGAATTCCCAAGGAAAGAATCAAATGAACCTGTTAATGAGCGGAGCATTAGGAGGAAGAAAAAAATAAGGCAGGATCTGAAGTCTTAAGGAAATGTAGGAAATAAAGGTTTGTTTATCTAATGGCTTTACTGGTGTCAATGCACAGGTCTCCCTCTCCATTTTAAAGCAGTTGCAAACAAAAGATTCAGTTGCAGATAAGCTTTGGGACTTGGCTTTTACATGAGACACTTGTAAACATTCCTCAAAGATGGAGAGGAAGAGGGACGTGTAGCACATTCACTTCAAATAAAACCTGGCAGCAAGGTTTTCTTATATTATCATAATTATCTGGAGCACCAAGATAAGTTTTAGTCACACTTTAGCCTGTTTAAACCCTCTATATAGTAAATCAGATTCTCTGTCCCTGGAAAGTTTAGTTTAAGGTGTTTACTGCAATTTTCAAGAACAACCACCATAACCTGAAGAGAAGCTCTTGGGACACTGCCAGCCTATAAAAAATCTCCTAAGAGCCTGGTTTGGTGAAATTTTAATAGATGATCCAGAGAAGATCCAGTGTGAGTTTGCCTGTCAGTGAAATGACTCAAGGATCAGAAAACACTACTCCAAAAAACTCCAAAAAACTACCCCAAAAAACCCCAAAGCCACCAAAAAATTCACTTGCTAAGAGCAACCAGACTGGTTTTTGTGCCTATGTCTGTGAGTGGGCTTAGCCTTCACTCTGAGCTGGCCTAGGATGGGGTTGGTTTCTTGAACTTAGAATTTCCTGTATTTTCATTAGTTGTATTAATGTCTGACATATGACACAACTAAAAGCTGTACTGCAATAACACAAAATGGGTCAAAAACTAGACAATGTTTGACCTGAATACAGCTGCAAGATTAATGTTCTTTCAAATGAGAATGAAAAAACAGCTGCTTAAAAAAAAAAATCAGTTACTTTCTAAAAAACATGAATGTTTTAGTTAAAATATAGGAGAAATAAGTAAAAAAAAAAAAATCTCATCAGAGCTTGTACTGCAGGTAAAGGAAAGCATCCTACATTGTCCTAATGTCCCTTTCTGTTTATCTGTGGAAAACATGTGACAGGACCTCCACTGGCACTCTGTGTCTCTGTTTTTGTTAGAAGTAGACCAAAAGCACCACATACTGGTTTTTTCAAGCCTGAAGCAGCAATGCAGATGGGAGGACTGACTGGGAGTCGGAAGCTTTGCAGTGAGGCAGAAAGAAAGGATATAAATGAGATTTTCTCCTTCATCTAAGTTCTTCTGACACAGAACAAGGGAAAAATTCTTTGATCCCTCACAATTGTCACACGACTTCGGTGCTAGAAAACACATCTTGACTTTTCTAAAGCTATAGCATGACCCATTAAAAACCTTGTTTATTATTTTTGCCAAAACCAGAAGGTCCCCAGAGAAAAGCTAACAAAGAAAGGCACAGAAGTCTGTGGAGTGGCTCTCTATGATTTGAAACAAGTGAGTATCTAAACTGTACGACTGGAGTTTCTGATAATGCTGGATTGATGGCCTCTTAGAGCCAGAGCATCCTGGAAGTTTTCAGCTGGCTGTTAGCCCCTCCTCCAGGCGGATGGCTTTCAGGTTCTCCCGTCTATTGAAATTTATTGTCCCTACCCTGCTCCTCAAAACAGCTCCCTGCATCACTTGCGGTGCCCATCAGTGGAGGGTTGACAGACACTGAAGGTGTCTCGTCACCTTCCAGCCATCCCGGGGGAGCACTGGTGACAAATAGGGAAATGAAAAGCAGAGGAGGGCCCCAAAACGGCTGTTCCCTGCTAGGCGGTGAGGAGGATGCACTCCGTATGGATCCAGCAGAAGGCTATAAGCTTGGCATGCCTGCATCTGCCCCGAGCTACACACAGCCAAGAAGCGTCCCTGGAAGTAAAGGAGGAAGATGACTGACTTCTGCTTCTGGGTTTTTGTGCTGTCCCATGGGGAGTGAAATAAAAGGAAGTTGGGTGGTATCCCTGCGTGATAATCCCCGCTCCCAAGATACGACTCCGCGTGAGACTGTCGTTGTGCAGTCCCGTCTGCATCCTCCGACCACGGCAGCCTCCATGAACCCCAGGCAGCTTCACTAACTGTCTTCAGGGCCAGTCAGGCCCTTCACAGGCAACAACTTTACAAGCCGATATTTGGCTCATATCTTTCCCTGCCTATTGACATCAGTAAGATGTTTTCCACTTGCTTCTCTGAAGCCAAGGCTTTTTTCTGAAGCAGATAAGAGCTACTTTGGTGTGGGACGTTTTAACAGGAACACTAAATATGTTGATGGATGAGGACAGCTAGCCAGCAACCAAGAGAAGGGAAACTTTGATGAAAGGCAGGAAAATCATAATTTAATAAGAAGCACAGTAATAGGTTCCTAATGTCCACTGGCTCTCCCTTTTCAAGGCCTTACCTGAAACACAGACAGTACAGCACTGAGGTCCCCATATTGACTTTGGAAGAGATGAGTGATCCTTACTGGAGTCTCCTATTCTGTAGCCAGGGGATCAAAAATGTCTAGATATTTTTGGCCCCTTACCTCCCTGGCTAACCCATGCTTCCAGTTTTTGAGCCAGAATACCATGTTCAGCTCAAACATAAGTCAACTGTCCTGACAGAGAAGTCAGTAGAGGTTTCTGGCCATTAATCCCAACTGAATTGCTCCATATCTTCTTACAACGCTTGCAGCACTATGCGAGTTGCGAGACCAAAATACGAGAACTAGCCAGCTGGCCCCAGCCAAGGCTAGTCTGGCTCCTTTGTCTCACAGTGACCAGACCCAGCTGCCTCTAAGGAAAACTGGTTTCCACCATAGGCATGGTATCTACCATGGATAAGTTGCCCCCACAATTTAATATCCTATGGTGGAGGTTCAAGAGGATTTTTACTTCCTCCTGTTGTCCTATTCCTATTTCTGTATTTTATTAACAATTCAAGACATCGAGGGAACTTTCAAAGCAACTTTCTCTATTTCACAATGTCTTGGTAAATCAAACATATGTAGACAGAAAAACTAATAAAAAAACTATGAGGAGTTTTAATCAGAAGAGTATATTGAAATGTAGATAGTAAAACTGCTGTAACTAACTGCAGATGCTAAAGAAACTATAAAGCCACAGTCAGCATGGTTTGCCACATTACTGTGTTAGAGTGGAGACTGACTATAGTTTTACTATTTGACTTAATAAACTGGCATTTTTTTTTATTATTATATAATGCACCAAGCTCCTGTAGTTTTACTACAGTAAATATAATTCAACCGTAGTTTAAAGAGAGATGCCGTTTTCGTTCGCTTTTTAAATACACACAGTGAAGCTGGGAGAAGTATTTTAGTAACACTTCTTCTGTGTCCTTCCTTTAACTTTCACATCACGTACTTGTGTTTGAATATGTGATTTCTGTCTTCAACTATTTTGCATTTTGCTTGTGCTTTCCTTGAAATTGGAAATCATCATCAGTGATTTTTGCAGCACAAGGGTTCGATATTTGAGACAGAGACAAGTGACGACATTTGGATTCCAATTTCAGACAGATATGGAGGTTTCTGCATTTGAAATACAAGCTATTTTGCACAATTTTCATTCTGAAGTGTCTATATGACAGCTTGCTGGGTAGTGATCATTTGATTCATGTGGAAATTGCCATGCTAAAGGACAGAAAGATGGGCTGTAAGGAAAGGGATGCCTATTTTTCCTTACGGTGTTATATTTGTACACTCAGCTTAGCCCTTTCTCTCTTTTCTCACTTCTTTTCCCTTTATATACCCACCCAGACAGCAGCAGTGTGACGTTCTCTGGGAATTGTGCACTGGTGCCAGACTGACAGCCATAGAAACCACAGAAGCAGAAAAATCTGTAGATCTTGCTTTCCTTCTCCCAGAGGCTAGGATGACACAGCTCCAACACGGATGGGGAGAAAGCAAGTTAAAAAAAAAATAAAATTCACATTAATCATCAAACTAATGCCAACTGACAGTGATTTTCTCCGTGTGTCATTATTAATTGTATTCTTACTGCTTTACATGCGAATATACATCTCAGTAGTCGGCCTCTGCAGCCAAGGAATATGATGGCAAAACCCAGGCCTGTGATACTCATTCAGGCTGGCATATTAACATGAGCATTTAAAGGATTCACTTTTATTGTATGCACGCACGCACACGTACTAAAGCTGTAGGCTTTAGTATCATGCAAATGCGTTGGTTCTCCCTGTTCTCCAAGAGCAATTCACAGTGGCTGCCTGTGGTCCAGCAGCATCATGGGCAGGACATGCCCTTTGTCCCAGCTGCCCCAGGGCATGCCCTCCATAGCACGGGAGATGGTCTGCTTGGGTTTCTTGCTTGCACAAAACAGAGCTCAGCAAGGAAATGCTGGCACAAATGGCCAGATATCCAAGCATGTCCTTAATTCAGACATCATGCACTGTTCCTAAGGCATTTGGAGACAAACTGAGGTTTGACTTGCCTGTTTTCCTCACCAATTCCCCCTAAGCTGTCACTGCCAAAATTTTCTCACTGGCTAAAAAACCTAAAGATCTGAAATTCTTCCTTTTTTTGGCTGCCCCCTCCCCCCAAATTAACAAAGACAGCTGGGATTTCATTTTTTCAAAAAAAAATTGTACTTGGTAAATGTGATTTATTCGCGGGGCAAGGATGGCCAGGGGAGATTAAGTTAACTTTGGTTTGATCGAAGACAATTGACCTAAGCAGTCAGTGCCATTGCGGAAAAGCTCTGATCCAAACCTGGTCTCTGCCACTGAAACCAGGTGTAATCATTGACCAAATGGGAGAAAAGAATCCAAAACATTTCTGAGTTTTGGATACAGGCAAATTCAAATCCAAATAGCAAGCTCCCACACTGAAGGAAACTAAAACACTGCAACAACCACTCCCCTCACTCCCTTCAGCTGAAATGCTTGGGAGAAACTAATCTTTGGACCAAAATCTAGGAATTTAACTTTGCATCTTATGTCAACTGTGAGACCTGGACTTCAAATCTTATCTACCATAAGCAAATGAATTCTGTGGCTTTGGATGTCATATCACTAAGTCAGGCTGACTGCTGAGAAGCACGCCACCACCAGCAGCAGAAGCAAAATAGGGATAGCAGAGCCACTAAACATTTAGCCATACTCAGTCCATCTTCGTCATTTTTGCTTCCTTCCTCAGTCAGCCTCCCCTTACAGCCCAGGAAAAACAGGCAGCTATTTTAGGTGTCCCACCGTTGTCACTGAGATGCAATCGCTCCTAAACAAACTATTTCCAATGCATCGCCAAGTAAACCCTGGGCTGACCTTTGACTTTGTCATCTGAAATATGACCATAAAAATAATGAGCCTGTAAACTGCTTTTGGCAATTATGCCGCTGCTGGAATGAAAGGACGTTGTCATTAGCATGCAGCTTATGAACCCCAGCTTGCTGGTCCTGGCAGGCGGCCAGCCTGGGAAACCGAGCCGGCCTTAAAGCTGACACAGGTTCAATGGGATAATTAGGCAGCTTTTTTGTTCAAGTCTGTTGATATAAATGTGGTAGAGATTAGCCTTTTCCCCCTCAGCTCTGGGTAATGGTCAGGGCTAACAGGTGTCAGGCTAATGGTGGTGCGGGAAATTAATACTTGGTTTCCTGGTACCTTCCTTTGTTGTTTTTCCCTGCAGAGGAATTCCTCCAAATATTCCAGCACTTTGCAAGCGCCTTCCTCCCTCCCTCTTTCCCCCTTCTTATTTAGCTTTGCCCAAAACATTTTATCAAGAAGAGCACGCTGTCGAGTTGCATACAAAAGAGCTAGGAAGTGCCGACTGGAAAATAAATTACCATCAATCAAATCGGTCAATCGGCCTTCCATTTATTAGGCTAAAGAATAAAACTTAAATTTCAAAATAGCAATGGGCCAGATCTTTTTTGAAGTTAGGGGGAAATCTCTGAGGAAATGAGCCAAAGCAGAATAAAGGACACCCAGAACATCACGCAGCTCTGAACAAACTACAGTACCACTTATAAAAGTGTTTAGGTCACTTAAACATCTGGTTATCTTAAGCAACTTGGGACAGGGTTCTTGGCACTCAGGAGGAATTGAAAATGCCAGATCAGCTAACAGCTCTCTGTAAGTCCTTAAACCAGAGTCTATCTATGCTTAATGTCAAAGTGAGACAGCAAGAGAAATCATGAGCGTGCATTTACGCACACTGTAGCTAGCTGATAGCCCATGCAGAAAGCAAGCTTTCATACTCACTCTACTCATACACACCGCCTTTTATCTCGGGGATTGCAAAAGCACTGTAAAGGGAAGGCTAGGCCCTATACCAAAATCACTTCACCCATCCCCAAAATGCAGCTACTTCTGCGGGCAGACCTGCTTACTAGTGAATCAGACACATATGGCAGCTTAGCTGGAAGGGGAAAAACCCATACGAAAGGATATTTTTCTAGTAACGTGCCATTGTTTATGCAGCACATGGTGGTAGGTAGCCTTTCAATTAAATGAAAATGCGGCAGGGAGGCCGAAACCCCCATTCTGCTGAGGGGTGGGCAGGTGAGCAGAGCCCCGTGCCGTGGCGCTGAGCCCTGCCAGCCCTCAGCTGTCTCCAGCCGGCGCAGCTCAGCCCGACCACCGCTGCAAAGGGGCAGGGCCAGGGCCCACCTCCTGCATAACCTCCAAAGGCTGCCACACCATCTGCCGAACCTCATGGTGGTCTCAGCAATCGTGTAGGCTTCCTCCCCTCCTTCTTTCCCTATGCTTTTTCTTCTTCCCCATTAGTATTCCCTTTCTCCAAGACCTACAGCCCTCATCTTCCCAGTCTCCCACCCTATTCTCTGGCTCCACACTCTGCACCTACTTTCTGCGATACACAAGCCACTTGATTTCCTCCTTCCCTTCTCACCGCACCAAACTGATTTTCTTCCGACCCATCCTGTGCCTCGTCACTGCTATGTTTCAAAGAGCAGCCAGCCCACTAGTCAACTCCTAGGCATAAAGGTCCTACTTTTTTTCCTGCTCGCCATGGAGAAGCTGAGGCCAGGATATGCCTACTCAAGAGACCTCCTCTGCATTCATCCCTTGCTTTCACACCGGCAAAGCATGGCAAAGGTGCTGCAGGGACGCCTTCCCTCTCAGCCCCTTCATCCAGCAGAGGAGGTCGCCTTCCCAGTGCTGCTGCTCCCTCTGATGTCCTGCAGCAGCAGAAGTGCGCTTGTAAGTGGGGAAGGATGGGGATTGCTGCAGTCCAACTTCAGTCCTGCCTCCCGGCAGCAGAAAGAGAAGGCGCTCATCCTTTACAAAGCCTTTGACAATACAGAGGGGGTTCAAAGAGTCACCAGAATGAGGTTGTATCTCTCCTTTCAGTAAAGGCACTTCTTGCAAACCTACTGGACCTACCTTGGGCCACTAATGCAACCATGGAGACATGGGACTCAGCCCAGGCCACCTATTTCTCAGTTTTGCAGGCCCATACGCAGCGTATCGTGGGCTATGCCCTGCCCAGACCACCAGGCTGAAAGTCTGACATGGTCATATCTGTCTGCAACGTCGTCACAGCAGTTTAAACCTCCCTTTACCAAGAGAACCTCAAAGAAGTCAATACATGGGGCACAGGAAAGAAAAAGGTAAGCGGTAGTTTGCTGCCTTGCCCCCAACACCTCTGTGAAGAAAAGAGAGCTTATATGAGAGTCTTCCCTTCAGTAGCTGGAAGTGGAAGATCCAATGGCTGGAATCTGGGAGTCAGCAAATGTTTCAAAGGGAGATAAACTGTAAGCTTATAATGGTGAGAATAAGTCACTTGGACTGGATTACTATGGGCTGTGGTAAATTCTCCATTTGCTGGAATCTCTACCTGAAGAGCAAATGTATTTCCAAAGAGATATGCCCTAGTCTGAAAACAATTTGTTGGGCTAAAGGCCAGAATCACTGGATGAAGTCTATGGCTTTTGTAATAAAATAGGTCAGACTAGATAATCACAAGGGTTTACTGCAGCCTAAAAGTCTATTAATCTGTTTATTCTAGAAAAAAGCAATGAAAACATATTGTGTCTACAAAGTCCTGCTGCATGCAAGAGGTATATCTGAGTTGTGCACCACAGCAATATTCGAGTTACCTCAGCTTTAGGCGGGTGTTGCTCATCACCTGACTATGAGAGATTAAAAAAAAAAAACAAACCCAGAAGCAATAGTTAACCTCCCTTTGGTAGATTGCCAAAGACTGCAAAATAGAGGCAGCACTCATTTCACAGAGATTATGACACAACCATTCCTTAGCTTTTCTTACTATGAATGGCCCAATAGTTAATATGCCGTAAAAGCCAAAGGGAGAAGAGAGCTACTCTGTCCTAGCAAAGACTGACACCAAGAGAAGATGAAACAGCCTGCCTTACACGGGTAATACCACCAAAAAACCCCAAACACACACAGCAAGACAAGCAACATTCAGTCCATCAGCAACTTTGATTAAACTAAAATCACTGCAAAGAACTGCTTGTGGAGTGGTTCAAAGTTTTCAAGGCACAAACCTAATTAATTGACTAAGAAGAATGCAATGCCAAGACTTCTGTATGATAAATGTCTCCTTCAGATAACTGCCGGTAGTCAAAGTGGTGCTTCAGAGTCCAGAGCGGCTGCTTTAATGCCTGGGTTGGTCCGAACTGTTCCTGGTTTTGTTTTGGGAAGGAGTGAGTAGAGCTGTGACAGCTTTGCTTTGGTGTAGAGGCACAGGAGCCGTTCTGCTTCACAGTCAGCAGCGTTTGCATGGAGACAAGGCAGTGAAGTGGCTGCCCAGTCACATTTGGAGCTAAGATATGCTGTCAAATGCTTTTTTAAAAATCTGTGTCAACAAGCCAGTGTTCATTTGTGTGGCAGCAGCATTCAGAGGGTGACCTGTGCATGAGCCAGCACTGAGGCAGGACCTGCAGCATCCCAGACCCTCCGCTCTGCAGGCTTCCCAGTCTGAGGCAGCAAGAGAGGCGAGAAGAAACGAGCAAGGAAAACACCTTTGCCAAAGGACACCCAGAAAGTCAAGGGGCAGTGGGGCGATAATTCAAAACAGAAAAGACAGATGAGTGAGCAAATAGGATATGAGGATATTTCCCGCTGATTCCTAGAGGATAACGGCAGAAGAGCATTGGCAGGGTGATGCTTCCAACATCAGGGCAGGTGAGTGGATGAATTAAGGCGGTAGCCTGGCAATAGCACACAGACACTGTTTAATATTGGGCTGTAATACCGAAGATCCTGACAACCTGCCAGCACTGCAGGTGCAGGCTGAGAGTTTGCACCACAACATTAACTCACACATAATTGTGACTCACAAAGTCTTCCCATAAGAGAAATATCTCTTGCCACAATTCAGTGTATTCTTCATGTGCCGCACATGAATTCTTTGCTTAAGTCAGTGACCTGATCCGAAGAAGCCTGACCTTGAATTACTACCTTCTATAAGGCCCTTGAGTACTTTAGTACTTAACATATAATTTTAAAACTCAGAGCCAACAGAGAGAGAGGTACATGCAATGCAGTCACTTGCAGACACAGACAATCTAGGCTTTCCAAAAAATAAAGAGGGAAGCCAAGAGAGAATAGCCAGAAGCCCAAAATAAAGATTTAAACTCTCATTTCTACTGATTGAAGATAGAAACATGTTAGGTTTGCATTAAAAAGTCGATTCCAGGGGTGAAAAATAAAAACATTCAGAACCAAATTTCAAAACACCACTGAAATGTGGAATCTGGAGATTGGAGAGGTCAAAGGGGATTCAGGTCTTGCCCTGGAAAAGTTTGTTGCCACATACAGAAAGACAAAAAAAAAGGAGAAACAAAAAAAAAGAAAAAAAAAAGAAAGAAAAAAAGAAAGAAAAAAGCGAATGTTTGCTATTTCTCCTAAAACAGTGTCTTTAAGAGACCTTTTAGAAGCAGGGTATGGGGAAGTGTGGGATAGGATTTCACAGCTTTTGGCAGCTGTCTTTTGCCTTCTTTCTTCATGCACAGTGACAGCAGATTTCGCTCTAAAAGTATTGGCTAATTCCACGGGGAGCAAGGATGCCTCAGGAGGAAAACATTCTGTTGAACTCCCATTTGCACCAGTTCTGCATTGATGTACATCCAGTTGGCTTCATTGGCATCAAACCTCATCTGTACCGATCTTAACAACAACAGAAAAACAACAGCAAAAAACCAGCCTTGCAAAATCCTTTGTAACTTCCCTGACCTGATTTAATGACTGGGGATTTTTGGTTCTCGTTATGCAAGAAGATGCATTCACCTGAATAAGGATCCAAGGCGTGTTCCTAGTGGGCCCTTATATGCCATAAAAACCGCCTCTCTCTGAGCTGCCATACAACCCACTCAATTTTTCTCCTGCACTGCACCAGAAAAAGTGCTTTTCCTTGTTTCACAGAAATCTCCTTATAGCAGTCATGAGTGAATAGTCCACCCTTGAGGAAGGGTTAAAAATATTTCCAGATGAGCTCCCATGTGGGCAGCAATTGAGAAAAATCTATTACAGGATTCTGAACACAGGACATGCAATATCAGTAAATTAACCATCCCGCAAAGAATGTGATGATATTGCAAGGCCTTTCAACGTGCACGTCAATTAGAAAAACACAAAGACTCAAGAAAAGAAGCAATAACTGCTGCCAAGACTGAGGTGGGGCTAATGATGACTAATGCACTTGTTATGGAACATTCTTCAATTAATTCTCCTGGGGAGGCAGTAAATCTTGTTATCTAATCTTATACACACATCCCTTACCTGCACTTACTTCCAAAAAGTATGCTAGGCACTCTCTATGCATAGAGGAAGCCAAAATGTGTATGCTTTTTTGTGAGAAAGACAGTGAAGGTATTTCTGTTGGAGGATGGCAGAAATTCTGAAAGGTGAGCGGGAAATTCAAATATAATTATATTGCACAAACAAGCCTAGAAGTCTGAAATGGGGTGAATTTGGAATAGGACCTCATCTCATAGTCACATCAAGACAGGGAGAGTTGCTTTTCTCATTGAAGGAAACCTGAGAGCAGATTTTCAGCTATACCAAGAATAAAGACTGAAAATATTTTCCATAGAAAATCCTAACAATGGTTTGCAGCATGATCACAAAAAATGAAACTCTTATCATAATTCTTTGAGAGGAAAGTACCATTCGTGCAGAATATTCTCTGAAGAGATCTTGGAAATTGTTACAGTTCATTTGATAATATATTGCTTAATAATAGTTTCCTCTTCCCTCATGCTCCCTTCAGTTGCAAAGATTCATGATGAATTCATACCACGTGATGAAGTCATCTAATGATCTCTAAATAATGATTAAAAATGTTAGTACTGTTTATTTTTCTGGATCAATACAAGAAGGAGCTAATAAGATAAACAATAAATACCTCAATATTTCATAAGTACTGTTCTCTGTAGCAAAAGGTATATACAGGTGAAAAATATGGAAATCACAGGGGAAAAAGGCTGTAAATAATAAAACATAGTATATAAAATATTTGCATTATGGAGAAATTGCCATTTATTCCAGTTGCATATAGTAACATTTGAAAGGTAATATATATAGCTTTAGGCATTTAGTCTTTATCTTATACAAGATTTTAGTCAAACAAGACCAGGAAACTCACTGAATGCTCTTACCAATATAAGACAGGCTTGAACAGATCTGGGCAAATCAAATACAAACTTCATATAATTGGTGAAAAATTATTGCCATTTCTTACATTACGGATAATATGCAGCTGTTTAAAATTGGATGGATACTAAAGCCATACCTGCATATTACCCAGAAGCCTGAATAGTTATTAGCTCTGATTTTGTTTATTCCTGACGTGTGATTTTTCCTGTGAGGAGGATTTTAGTTAGCTGGAAAATATCTACCCTGTACAGTTGCCCTTGTGGTAGTCCATCTGTAACATGTTTGGGCTCCTTAGTTCTAGTTTAGAGTCCCACCCCAAATAAATGTGCAGTGCCTTGATGTTGGCACGTGCTGAACACTAGAAAGACTCAAGTACTGGCAGGTCCCATATTGCCAGACTTCAGCATTTGGCTGTGAGGTTTAGGCTCCCCTTGCTCATGTTTAGAGACCCAGGGAAACCTCCACCATATTTCTTCCCTCCCTCCTTCTTCAGTGAACCTCCAAGACAGAGAGTCGAGAAGGAGGAAAGCAGCCTTGGAGGCCAGGCATCCGCCCATGGTTCGTCCTATACAGGCACTTGGGATCCAGCTCTTCACCCAAATCAGCTCCACAGAGCTTTCGCTCCAGATGGATGCTCCAATTGCTCCTAATGTTTGGAAGGGGCAGTGTCTCAGCCTTAACTCTGCCACTCTGTTCCTACTGGCTTTTGCTTTACTAATAACAAAGGGCTCTATCATGCACTGAAGCATAAGCAGAATACCTGTGTATGTGAGAGAAGGGGATCTAAACAGTCCCAGACTACCAAGGATAAGAAGGTTTATAGAATAATGCATGCAGACAGAAAAGACATAAAATTCAAATGCCCTCAAAAATAAAAAAGAATCACGGAGATAAATTCAATTTCCACTTTTTCACAGTACAGCATGAAATACAGAGGAACCCCTCCCTCACTTTTCTTCATTAAGATCAGTAGAAATCTGTGCTTACAAGACCCTCAGTATTTAATGCAGAAATGAGATACTCATTAAATGTTTGTTTAAAAACTCTCACTCTGTAAAGGGAATTCAATCTGGTTCTCTTTAGATCCCCATGTTAAAGGGCCTTATGGTGGGTTTCTCATAAGCAACCTCTAACTATTTCAGCTTGCTGAAAGTATAATGTGGAAAAAAGCGCATTTATTTGAAAAACAAATCTTGAAAGTTTAGCCATTAGCCTCAATGCCAATAAAATCTTCTGGTTCAGTCTGGAGTCTCTCAGGGGTAAATGTACAGGTGCTAAGTGCTGAGCAGCTGCAGCAAGTGATGAATTTAGGGAATGGTATGAAGTTTAAAAACCAAGATGACCAAATGAGATACATTTTACAATCAAAGCCCAAGCTTATGTTAAAAATTAGAATGCCTTTATAGATGCTTTCGTTTTTCCCCTGAGCCTTCTAAAATCAGTATGGCAGCTAATGCAGAGCTAACGGTGAATGTATTGAGTACTTCTGGCAAGTTCTGGCTCAGTGAAAAGCTGAAGCATAAAACATTTGTAGATTATTACTATTTTTAATGTGTGTGGTAGAATGAAAGGCACAAGATCAATGCTTATATCCTATACTAATTTACATAAAAGCCCCCTCATTCTACTCAGACAGCCCTAAGAAGCTACACAGTGAGTGTAAACCAAATTTGCACATGTTTCTAAGTGCTTTTGCCTTGCCAGAACGGTATAAAGGAGCTTTAATGTTACTCACATTCTTATCCTATGAATAAGAAATCGTTGGATTCAATTAAGTGTGTCTATGGTGGTGCAGTGTTAGCCACAAAGTGATGCAGAAGTAATCACACTTCTTGACCTGAAAATTTGTGGCTGTAAACATTACATTATCACAATTTAGAGTCCAACTAGCAAGGCAGTCCCTCCATCCACCCATGCAGGAGACCTCCACGTGCTGCTCAGTGGGGGCCTGCATGGGCACTCAGAGCCCCTCTCCCCATCTGCACCGACCTGCATGAGAGGGGTTGCTTCTGCTCAGCTTATGCCACTGGAAATGAGCACAGGCTCCTCAGTAGTCCTCAGAGTTAGACAGGTTTTTAAACTGGAGCCACGATACAGGTCCATGGCTTTGTGCAGGACAGCATGGCACGTGTGGGAGGGCAGGGAGCCCTGCCACAGCACCAGGTGGGGAAGAGGAGAATCCTGTCCTTGGACATGCTGTGAAAGTGGAAAACAGCTCAAGAACAAGCCATGATGTTTTGGTTTAAAATCAAGTTGATAAAGAGTCTTTCTGAGATGTCTCTTGAGTAGGCAGAGAAACTTGTATTTGTCTATTTGTTGAATAACATCCTCACAGCAGCACAAATGGGAAACCTTATACCTTTTTCCCTATTTAAACACCTGCCTCTGTTACCTACACGTCAGACTCACCCTGAAATTTCCTCCAAGCTGTGTGTGGCCCCTGGCAATACCGTGATCTGGTGCAGTTGACAGAAGAGTTGCTACAGCCTTCTAGAGAAGCAGGAACCAGGCCAGTCTTGAAGTAAAAACCATGTATTAAAAACATCAGTCTTCCTTTAAAAATAATCAATCTAAATGTATATATTGGGCCAACCACTACCAATACACTTTGCTTTTATTTTTCTTACAAGAAAAATTAAACAGCTCGTTTAATGAATTAGTGATTTTCTCCTCCATCATTAAGTCATTTCTAGAAAGAAAAAAAATACTCCAAGTCCAACCGTATATTTATCATGTTTAGTGCAAAATAAATCCCATACCAGTTCTTCTGTCCTAGGCTTCCCAAACTCTTGTACACGCTTTATAAACACTATTAATCATGCAGAACCTGTCAGCAGCGTTAGCAGAGCACATAATGTATTTGGAACATTTGCAGCATAACAGCTTTGAATGTAAAGGTCACCATCTCCACATTAACTCCATCAAAATAATTGGGTAATTTTCCTTTAAAAACACACAAAACAGTTTCTCCTGGAGACCCCATGTGGGAGCTGAATCTGACATCTGTGAAAGAAAGCATGGAGCTGCATGTATAGTATCACAAAGCTGCATGGAAGATCAAAAGAACGTATTTGCTTATGTTAGCTTGCAAACAGAGGAATGTCAAAACCAGGAGCTACAGCAATGCATCCAAGTCAAGCCCATGCAAGCAAAGCATTTTTTGCAGGAACGATACAGCCCTTGTCCTTCAGCAAGTGGGATCCAGCTGGTCTGCAGAGTGCCTGAGGAGTGACCGTGGCTGAATAAAGCCCCCTTCCTTCCTCCTCTTCCTTCTCTGGGAGCGACTGTGGATCTCCTCCGCCGGGCACGGGAGCGGCGGCTGACCTCGTCTGAAGGCACGCCAGTACTACTAATCAACTAACGGGGAAGCTGTCAGCGTTTCTTCCTCGCCTCTCCCGCAGCCCCTTCAGCTCTGCCTGTCCCACGACCCGGGGTTGCACCTTGTCCTTCTGCTTCTCTCTACAAAACCTTGCCTCCGACTAAGCTGATAGGCAGCCACAGGTACGCAGCTGCTCTTATAAATAAAATAGTAAGGGATGGATAACAAAGAGAAGGGATCGGCTGCCTCCTCCACCCTTGCTAGCACAAAGCCCTCAGCCCCAGGCACTCACAGTAAAACATCGTTCTGAAAATCAGGGCAGCTGTCTGGTCACGGTGAGTTTCTCGTTCACCTTTTTATCACACCTTTGCATGCATTTGAACATGTTGGAACAAGGTCTGGGGCTCATCCCAGGTATTATATACAAGAGAAAAGTCCTTGAGACTTAAAGAAACAAATCCAAACCATTAACGTGCTGGTGATTTCCATAGTTTAGGCAGCAGTACTAGTTCCTAGCACAATTGCAGCCAAACCTGGGTTGGCTGCAAATCTTCTATATGGACGGGTCTAAAAGGTGGCTCTCAAGGGTTACCTGCAGATTTTGAATTTCATGTCAACCTGCCTCTAACATGCCACGGACCTGATTTGAAGGTAAGAGAGATTTAAATTTTAAACAAGCCCTTTGGCACAACATGCTCTCACAGTAGCACAGTTTTATGGCCGCTTCAGTGTCTTCCAGCCTCTGCTGCTCAGCTGGAGGCATCCCTGGAGCAGCCATGGCACACCACCTCACGGAGGGGAAAGATCAGACTGGGGGCAGAAAGGAGTCAAAAATCCCTCTGAGGAGGGTGGTGTGCTGAGGTGAGGTGCATCATTGGTCTGTCCTGGAGGTCTCCCACCTCCAGCTCCCCTGGTTTGGTGTTACCCCAGCGAGGTGGGACCTGTTCAGCGCGCTCCTTTCAGTGCTTGTGCTTCAGATGGCACTGCAGCAGCCGTCTGTGACAGCCCGTGACCAAAAACACCGGACAGATGGGCTCTGCCAGATCAGTCAGTGATTGTGGGTGCCCTCAGCACGAGGAAGTAAGCAAAGAAGTCTGTACATTCGACATCACATGCATATGAAGGTTTAGCAAGGACGTTACACAGACATTTTTATGGAGTGAGAATCGGTCTGAGTCAGAATAAGATGAAATAAACCTGTGACATTTTAGTGACTGGAATCCATTCCCTTTTTTGCAAACCTGGGGGAAAGAAACTTCCCACAGCTTCATTATTAATGCTTTGCTTCAAGACTTGCTACCTGACGATTCTCTACCATGATACACTGACGCGGCCCTAGCCCATAGTTTTGTAGGATGGAAGTTCTTTGAATACCCAAGATTTATCTTGTTTTGTTCAAGATTCTTACATATGAGAAGTATAGGATGAAATTATTGCATCTTATATCCCCCATTTTAGTTCTAAATCACTGCAGGAAACAAATAGAGACTATTGGACCTTACATGTAACTCCAAGAAGCAGATATGTTTTCCTTCCCATGAATCAATAGAACATTATCAGCATAATAAAAAAAATCATCAAAAAAAATTCCAAAGCAGCCATAAAAAACCAGACGCTAACTATTGCTTCTCCTTTATGTATAATCACATTTCAAAAAAGGATTTGCAGATGGAAAGCCACAAAAGACCACCAGACAGCATGAGTTATATCATGAGGAAAGAAACACACGTGCACTTTTATCTACCAGCTAAGGCCATTGCTGCAAACACCAAGATTCCTCCAAATAAAATGAATCGGGAACCAATAGAGGCTTCTCTCTACTGCACACTTCGACTTGTCGGAAGATATAACTGCTTTATGAAGTTATGCACATAAGCTACATTATTTCATGTAGTCAAGAGTCAATGTAGTAAATGGATTCCAGCCAGTGAGTCAGTTTTGAACTTTCCCAGATTTGTTAGCCTGGAGCCTGGAAGATGACTTTTACCATTTGGGGCCTGTTCTAGTGAACGGTTTCCACGTGTGGAAACTAGCGTTGGTGCGAACCCCAGGTATCTCCTTCACAATCAGACAGCCGTCTTCCTCTAGCTTTAAAATAACTCCTTTCATGATAACTTTTGAGAGAACACGCCAACGTGCGATGCGCACCCCTTGGAACCAAGTTAGCATATGTGTTACCATGGGTTAGAGCCGTGGAGGAATATATCTTCCACTATTTGTGTTCTGAACTGAGAGTTTTACAGCACAAGGAACATAAACCTGTCCGAATGAGCTGAGGTTAGAGAGGAGAGTCAAAACACCCAGCCTATCAGGACGACCAATGCTACTGATAGAATCTTCATGGAATGATAAGTAATAAAATCACTTAAATCTGTCCAAATGGTGGACTGGAAAATTCGTTAAGTCATTTGTACCCAAGGAAATAACCAGAAATAGATTCTTTGATCAGCACTGAGTTCTCATCCAAAGGCAAGCTGGTGTTTCTGAATTTCCTAGTGTCCTCATCCCTAGATAAGGTCACCGTGTCCTCCTTGGCATTGCAAACCCTTCCCTTCCTAGTAATGGGCTAGGCCAAGTTGCTCTCACGCTGGCCTTACATGGTGCGGTGGGAGAAAAACTGCTTTAGTTCACAACCATTTGATTTATTGCTCTCACTTTTAATGAGTGCCAATAGCTTAGATTTTGCAAAGGAAATAGCTGCCTAATATAACTGGCCTTTGGCCACCAACTTGTTTTCAAATAGCATTGGCCTGCTCTGACCATTAGCCAAATCCAAATCCCAGACAGAGCGGGGGATGAGGCTCTGCATTTTACTGTTCATCCCTTGTACCGTCCAGGGACCACTTTTAAGCCATAAAACTGTACCTACAAAGGGAACCAGACAGGGAAACAAAAGCACAGTCCAGCACATTGGGAAGGAGGGAGCGAGAGCGGCCTGTTCAGGAGATTTCTTTCAAAACAGCAGACGGCAGCCGCTGCTCACGCTATCAGAGTCTCAGCGAAGCACTGCCATTCAGCCTTCCCTGTCAAGCTTTACTGAGCCCAAACACAAAGCCAGGACACCGAGCACAAAGTCCTGGCCCCACAAAAGGAACTGGCAGCCATTCCCTCCCAGTGTCCAACCGCAGGGACAGGCTTTCAGCCTCAGCTTCAGGCTCTGCCATTTGCTCAGCACATTACCCCGAACCCACGCAGTCCCATCACCTTTCCCAGCTTTCCTGCCTGCCCAGAAGAGGCTCATTTCCACCCCGGTGCGAGCTACCTGGAGGTGAAGGGCTCAAAAGCCTTACTGAGCACCCATAGCTGCTCTTGTGCTCCTCTCGCACAAAGCAGAAAGGAGGATGCTGAAGCTGGGACTGCAGGACGGGTTAGCGCTTCTGATAAATACAATAAAAGCCACCCCAGCAATCAGTAAACAGTGGTATAATTAGCAAATGTTTTTCTATTTACTTCCTTTAATATGCAATGGGGGGAAATGAAATAAAATGTCAAGGACTTCATCAAACAGATGGTTCTGCACTTATTATTTTTCTCCGCCGTATTGTTTGCGTCAACTAAAGAAGAAACTCCTTTACGAAGTGTGACTCATGGATTCCTGGGAAGCTGCATTCTCAGCAGGGGGAGGACAGCAGGCGAGGACAGGAAAGGGGAGGGAAGAGGACTCAGCTCATGAGCTTTTATTAGGAGTATTATTATGTCTCATTAATTAATCTGACCGCCGCTTTAGTGACGTCTCGGTCTCATTTCACAGGAAAAAATTACTCTGGATTGCCAAGTTAAATAGACAATTACAGGAAGACCAAATTATGCCTACATTGCATTCCCTCAGGGCACCAGGCCAAGTTCATGTCAAATCCATAATAACTAGACTACCCTCACTAAAAACAGCTCCTGTGGACATACGTCATGAACCATTTGTAATCTACACAGAGGATGTATTGATCTTCCTTGGGCTTCCTTTCTCATAAACTCATAATAGCAAAGACAGGATTTTTTAAGTATCTAACTCTCTGCAGCACATATGCAGAGCATAAGCTGTGTTAACTCCAATAAAGCCTAATTAAAGCATAACCATTAGCTGTTTAATTTCCTTTCCCTATCCCAAGGGGCAGCTGCCTAGAGAGCAAGAGGAGAAGGTTAGTGCATTTTAGAGGAGGAATTAAAAAAGAAAACCCAACCTGTATTTTCCCTGAAGAGAGACACACAGGTAAAATCCAGGAAAGGTCTCTTTACCTAGTGAAAAAATGCAACTTCCCAGATCTGCTTGGAGTACCGAAGAGCTGGGAGATCCCTAGGAAAAGAAGGGATGTGAACAAATGTGTCCAAGAGAATGCAAAGCCCTTAAAAACCTAGTTGACATCAGAATTACTTATGCCTTCAAATCTCACTATTGTAATTCCTTCTCCCACCTGCAACCCCCAGCTCTTGGTCTATTCTTTTTCTCTTCCCCTCACGTGCAGGTCTGCCCTTTTCTCCTCGCCCCCATCTGATGGCTCCCAGCTGGATGGGCCACATCGTCCCCAGTCCCGGTACATTCCCCGACCGGTCCCCTCAGCTCTGGTACTTTGGAACCCCCTTTCAAGCACAGGTTTCCTTACTTGGGGCAAAGAGTGCTGGTGGCTCAAGAGAAACTGGTGTTGATAGAACCAGAACACCAGGAGCCTGGCACAACCATGATGGCACAAACCTTCCTCCTTTCTCCCAGTCCTGATTCTTCTCAGCATTTCTCTCAGGCCAATTTTAATTTGCTTTTTTGTTATTCCCCAGCTTAGCCTTCACGTATGAAGAAACTTTTTGGATTTTACTGCACTGTCCTCATCTGCCCTGAGCACACACCTGGCCTGTGGCCTCTGCCCAGCGCAGGAGATCTGGGTCACTCTCCCTCCTCTGGCACATTTTTCCTTGTCAAAGGACGCACAGCCTCTCATTCCCTTTCCCTCAAAGGTGGAAGTGAGCTGAGGTCCATGTGGCTTCGTCACCACCCAGACCTAGCAGGTCACTACCACCACCAGCCTGCCCATCACTGACAGCCGTGGGTAAAGCCATCTGCAACACAAACCTCAGAAGTTTCCAACTCACGCGCAGAAATAACGCTTTCCTCCTCCCACAGCTACAGCTACGTACCACTAAGCACTCCACAGACCATTCCCTTCTGCTCCACACACCAATATACATATGCACATTTCTTGCTCCACACTCCTGGCACCTCCTTCCCCCACCAAAGAGTTGTTTTGTCTTTTTCATAAAACAGTGAGAACAACTTAAGTGCATGGACAGTGTTCAGATCAAGCCCCTGAGGAGCAGCCAGCTGAGTACGAATGTGTCTGTCAGCCTGGTGTAAATTTTAGCATGGTGTTGCACTTCCATTCTGTTGTTCTTGGCAAGTAGGGACGACGTCCTCGCCGCACGGTTCACTCTGGTCAGGACCGGCACAACAGAAAAGCACAACTAGCCTCATGGAAATGCCTTCCAAGCTAGCGTGGGGATCTGGAAGGGGCTTTGTTTTCTCTTTCTTGCCTTAATGCTGTACAAACAAGCAATGAGTGTTATTAAATCACTGTTCTTTTCCCAGGCTGTAAGACTCTCTCCCTTTTTCTCTCTACTGCCCCAGTTTAGGATTTTTCATGATCCAAGCCAACCTATTCAAGTGACAAAGAAGATCACTTTGCAACGTGGCCTCCAGCCAAAACTGTGACCTTTTTAACAGCGAGGTGAAATGGCAGCATTTTGATTATCATGGTGCTTTTGTTTTGGAGCATGGAGAATTGTTTTTCCTTCTTTAATAACGAAGCAGCTTTTTACCTTACGAGCAGTTGCTTGGCATGGTGAAGAGTAGCAATTTTGCAAAATTGTCCAAAGCTGGTGACAAGATATTCCATGTTTTTCTCTGGCATTCACGAAATCTTTTGTCAATTCCTCACAACTCCTGTTAATCTTTCCTTTTAAAAACTACTGCTGGATCTTTAAACAGCAGTGTCGAGCAGTGCAAGAATGCCTACAGCACCCTATGCTTCATTTTGAGACACATGAAGCATTCTTTCTTATTAATTTTAAAATTAGAAAATTCATTAAAAGGGAAAATCCCAGTGAAAAAATGAAAACTCCAAACAGTCTTTGTGATGGAAGCTGATCTGCAAAGGATTGCACACTGATAAAGGCTTTCCTGTTCTGAAATAGCAATAGGAAGAGGTAGAAACATCAGCTTCTTGTTTGGTTCTCAGCTCCAGCTCTAAGTGAATGCAGCCTCAGCCATGTTGCGCTCTCCTTTATTTTGCTGGCTTTTGCCAATTTAATCTTGATGGTTTTTGCAGAGTCCACCCATTCTGCAGTCACCTCCCTGCAAAGTAATTGAGGGATCATCAGCACAAAGGATTTTCCAACAGTGCAGGAGGAATTCTGAGCTAAGGAAAACTGCATGTAGCACAGAGGCCTGCCTCTTAATTGCTAATGCAAATATTAAATTATAATCATGCTTTGAAAAACCTTATTTCACCTGATATTAATATTGACAGAAAAACAGAGGGTCACATCACAGAAATGCTCATAAAGGCTAACTTTCAAGCTGCAAAGTCGGAATCTTCTTTTTTATACTAAGAATAAATCTATGCTCTGTACTTCAGCAGCAACTTAGGGTACCCACTGAAGGATGTGTGTTCCTATCTTGCAATAGCTTTACAGGAAATGAAAAACGTACAGCAGTTAGACCAGCAAAAGTTTCTTAAAGTTTAGGGCCTTCTTCACTTGGCTTCTCCCCTGGAGAGATTTGGAAGCGAGGAAGAAAGGTTTGTGGGTTTTTGGAAGGTACATGTTACCCTTTCCTTAAGGCACCTACGTTATTTGCTAACAAAGGTACAGAGAAGTGCAACAAGCCCTAACTCTTTAGGAAGGTAAAGCCCACCCTGCACACCATCGTGTGTAGTAGCAAAGCTCTTTTTCTGCAGGTGTGGACATTTGTCTCATCTTCTACTCTGGTCAAATCACCTTCAGTTCCTTCATTATTTACGATCTACTGCCCAGTGGAGAAGGTGTTTATAAGGAGGGTAGCTGCCAAGCTTCACAAGTCAACAGCATAATCTTCTGGTGCACGTTTTCTCCAAAGAGCCTTCCCTCTCTTTATGGTCCCCCTGCCAATCAGTGGTGCTACGGAGAAGGTGTTTACAGGCAGAGGTGCTGCAGCACTTCACCTCCTCTGGCAGCGTTACGCAGTTGTAAAAGACATCATATAATGTCTCACTTCTCCAAAGCAGGAGATGTCACGCAGCATGATGAAGATGCTGTCTGGTGTGTACTCCTCCAGCAGGCCAGGATGAACATCTGTCACCAATATTTCTGCTTCAGCTCCATCTGCACCTGGTTGTTCTTTCTGCAAGTTCCTGTGTTATTTTTCTTCCATATACTCAGACACCCCACAGCGGGTTTGTTATCTTACATGGATTGCCATGGTCAAAGTGTTTCTCCAAAGGATGCAAGAAAAAGCAAAGAAATTAGCATTAAGTAACAACACTTTTTCCAGAAAAGAAAACATATGCTCCTTTTGTGGCTCACGAGATAGTCTACCTACTGTATGTCTTGATGTTTTCTCCTTTACAAGGGTATAGCAGGAAAGACTCAACTTCTGGCCCATTAGAAAGAGCCATGGTAGCATGCTTCAGGGTGGTAGGACAGAGTGAATACACATTTGTTCCAAATGCTGTCAAATAAATCTTAGTACTGGGGACAGGAGGGAATCACACTGCAAATAAGCTGAAAACAGGGAATCTGTAAGAAGACATCAGAGTCAGGATGAGATATCAGATTGGGCTTGTGCTACCTACTGCATAGAGGACTTGTCTTTTTATTTAATCTCTTTCTATTTCAGTATAAAGTCAAGATTTGAAAGAACACCGCTTTCCTTGGAAAGGAGGAATTGCTAAGATGTCAGAGGAAGAAAAAGTATTGTGTTTTGTTTACTCAGTCCCTGCTTGTTTAATCCACAAGAGAAGCTTGCACATAGTCCAGTTAATGCTTTATCATTCATGTCCCTTATCATGCACTGAGGGCACATATTGTGCATGAGTCATAATTAGATTGTTTGTATAATACTAAAAGGAAAACAAACAGTCCCATATCTCCCCGTCACACTAACAATAAGCTGACACATACTTAATCAAAATAGAGGATGCTGAATTAATTCAAAGAGGTTGACTTTCAAGAGGGACAATTGGAAAGTTCTCCCGGAGCAGTTAGTCACTCAGGCGGAGTTCAGCCAAACACAAGATGAAATTTGTCACATTCATTCCAGAATTAATAATTTCTCAGAAATTATTACAGTTTGCTTTAACATATTTCCAGACTTTGCCATGAAGCAGATGATGAATGAAAGACTGATGCATCTAAATATTAAGGGGCTCAGACACAAGAAAAAAATCCGTGGGGAAACTTCCTTGCTCACACTTCTGACAAAAAGCCAAGAGCACCTTCCCGTGCCCTGGCAAAGCCTGCACCAGTGGAAAAGTTTAAGGAAAAAAAGACACCCAGTTAACCAGTTGCTGAGATTCAAAATGACAAATAGTACCATTTGTCAAAGAATCTCATTTCCACAGCTGGCCCTTTGTTAAAGCATTACAGGCAGACGTTGCTGCAGCAGGAAAACGAAGCAATTGCTGGCTCTTTGGCTGCTCTGCAAGTGCTCAGGATGTGACTGGCTGTTCTGTACAGCTTTAGGTATTCCAGAAATCCTGCACCACCCACTGAAGCAATACAGGAGATTTGGGTAGACTCTACTAGCAGCAGTGTCAGGTCTAGAAACAGGACGAACAGGTCCGGGCACCTTGTCAAAGGATGACCCAGCTCAGCAGAAGCCTGCCTTATTTACCTGTATCAGACAAACAAGAGGAGAGGAAAGATCTTCCATTTACAAGGCAGAAAGAGAAGAAACATGGTATGCTGGATACCTACGTTAGTCCATTATGACTACTTTTTTGCACTTGAGCAACTACATGCCTTCCTCCTCTAGGTGTAACACTTGGAGACCCATAGGATCGAGAGAAAGAAGCAGCTAAGGCACAAAAGACACTTACATCCAGAGGCTATGCAGGCACCCTATACGTAGACATCTAAGTTCAGCATTAAATATGGCAAAGAGAAAACATCCCCTCACTTTACATTCAATATTGTGCCCTCTTCTCATGCTTATACCTGTTGCTTGCTTCCCCAGAAAACAGTATTTTTGTTACATGGCATCAGATCGATGTAGGTTCCTAAAGAAATATATGGAAAAAGGATGAATACTTAGAAGTCTGGTGGAAGTACCTTTGATTTATTACATTAATACACACAACTTTTCTCTTACAGGTAACAGGAAAAAAAGGTGGGGGTGGGGGTGTTTATAGCTTGGCTCCAGTCACTCACATCTCATGATTTAGGTGAGTAATAAAACTGTTATGAAATGTATTTGGAACAGGTCGCACTGCACGTGCCTGATAGTCTCTTTCGAAGCTTAATGCTTGTCCTCCTCAATTTTGCTTCCTTTCAGACAGTCTGGCTTTGTTCTGCCAATTTGCTCATCAGAGTTCTGCTTGTGTTTACAGCACCACAATTGAAAACCTGCATGGACTGAGTCAGAAATTACCATCTCATCCGTATGATATTCCTAAGGACAGACTAGCCAAGTCTGGGAAAAAAAAGTTCCACGTCAGATGATTAGTCATTTTAGCTTCATACCTCTGAACAATGAATTACTCATTTTACATCTTCAGAAGTAGGAAAAAAAAAAAAGAGAAGAAAAAAAGAAGAACGCAAGTTATGACTTAATTCTGTTTTCTCTTGGAGTAGGCAAAGATACAAATTACTTAGTGGAAGAATCATGTAATGTCATGAGGATTGGATGCTGCTGCTTTTATTTGAGAAGCCAACACAATTTTGAGAGGATTAAATATGATGAGTAAGCAGTCTTTTCCAGCTCTGCTTGAAAAGCTACGGCAGCTACAGAGTGTTAATTCATGGTATTTGACTTCTTCAGTCTACTGGGGAGGCTTCCTGGGGAAACCAGAAGGAGGCTTGTGGCAACTTTCAGGCTGACTGTCAGACCAGCTTCAAGAGAATTAATTTGTCACCAAAAGGAACACGTTGACTTTTGGCTGGTAGTTTGGAGGATGGCAATTTATGCCCAGAGGAGGACATTTTAAAATTTGCTGTGCACAAAGCTCATCTCATTTTGTGGCCATCTGCTGACAAAACCAGGTAAGCCAGCATGTGTCTGACCACCATTTGGAAAAAGCTGGGGTGTCCTCCTCTGGGTTATGGCCCTTCACTGTAGAAGTTCAGGTGTTTCTGAAAGTAACCCTTTATTTACTCAAATGATAACGTGAAACAGTATTTAAAAGAAAACAACAAATTTTAAGCTAACTAAAATGAAAACCTTACCATAAATCTGTTTATGAAATACTGTTAATAAAAACAGAGTGCAAGTGAATTCAAGGAAGTTCTAGTACTTAATGACTCCCCCCAATTGCACCACAAGTGTTGTGACAGCCGGAGTCTCACGGTCATTTGTCACGTGAGGATTACGGTTCAACTTTCATATTGGGCAGAGAAACAAGAGCGGCAGCCACCGTGCCCCAGCAGCCCCAGCTGTTTCATTTGCAGCTTCCCCTGCATGCTGTGCTCTCACTGTTAAGCTCCTTGGGTGCTTGCAATGCCACTCGGGTTTGACCAGGGACTGAGGGCACCAGGTTTTCCTCCCCACTGGTGTGACTGGTCTTCGCCTGCAGCCATGCTTGCAGTAGGGGTGTAAGGCTGGTGCTGCGCAGCTGAACAGCTGACTCTCACACACGTGCCTGATGGTGCCCCAGGTCTCAGTCTTGTGCCTTTTTTGCCTGAGATGACCACGAATCACCTAGTCTCTGCATAAGACAGAGTCCTCTCTCCCTCCAGAAACTCCTCTGTCATCCTCTGTGCTACCTTTTGGGATCTCCCAGCACTTGAGACAGCTGCTGATGCAGATCAGAGTATCCATAGGCAAACAGAGATGGTATAGAGGAGACCACCTTGTCTGCGCATACGCCTTTCTGGCTGTGCCTCTTGCCAGCATGCACCCAGGACAGCACCAAATCCAGGCAGGGTGCCGTGAAATGCCCCAAGGCATGCCTGAAGAGGATGCCCAAACCACGTGCAGTCATCAGCAACAAGCAGCACATGGCCCAAGCATGCCCAGTTAAACCTCCCCTTGGTTTTGTGTGCTCACACAGCCCCACCTGCTTTGGCATCCTGTCCGACAGCCCTGGTCCTGAGGGTATCTCCCCCGTCTTTGCTACCAGGTCAGTGCAAAGCAGAGCAAACAGTGTTCATAGCCCCAGCCCAGTGCCAAAATCACTTAGCACAGTGCTCTTGCAGCAGTGGATGTCATCAATTACGCAGCAGCTAAGGAAGGTCATCCTCTCAGCACAAATATTTATACGAGGAGCCTATGGCAAATGTCTCCATTCTTGACACTTCTCTGTATTTACATCCTTAAATAAAACTCCTCAATAACTCCCCAAAATGAGCCATACCAAACACACTGTTGGACTCTCAGTTAATGTAACTTGTAATCCTTCTCCTCTGAAGCAAATCCTCAACATCCATTAAAACCACTTAAACCATCCATTAAGACCAGCCTTCAAAGCCTGCCCTCAAACACCCTGTCCCCCTAGCTAATCATTCCTCCTGTGGTCCTCCCTCCTCCTGACCAGCAGAAATCACTTGTAAGACACGCTTGAAAGCCTGGCATATAATTCCATCAGTTTTCTACCGATCCCATTACTCTTGTGCACGCCCCAGCGTCACCACCTGGGCTGCACGTCAGGCAGATGCTCTTTCCCTTCTTCCACAGTCTTCTCTGATTAGAGTCATTTCAGGGAGTACTCGGAGAAGAAAGATGATGGGGGAAGAATATTGCAGCAGGGTCATGTAACAGGATATGAAGTGGGATAAGCAAGCTACAAAGCTACTCAGAGCATTGCCCCTTTCAACCATGGCTACGCGATAGCCTGTAGTGAAATTCAAAATGGCTGGTAACGGAGCTGTAGGTATTTATCACCTCCAGTGTTTCCCATTTGCTGTCTTCACAGTAAAAAAAAACAGTAAAGAGAGAGATAGAAGGAGATGACATGAGAAAAAAGCCTTGACATCAGGGCAAAAAGTCATACAGAGACTGGCAAAACAGAGGTGTTCCCTGGGTGAGGATCTGCTAACCAGCCTGTGACCACACACGTATACATTGGGCATCAGCTGATGGCATGCCCTGCACAGAAGATACATCTGTGACTGTAAGAAAGCCTACAGCTCTGAGAAGTAAGGGCCCAGCAGCAAGGTCATAGCAAAAGCCTTGCAAGAAACCAGAGGACAATAAGGTATCTCCAGAACCAACACAATGCCAGACTGCTGGCTCCTGATCCAGGAAAGTAGTTTCTGTAGCCCTTCACATAGGTCAGTTTGGTTTCTGCACTTGGTCACCACACAGTGAGATTTAACACTCGTGAAAAAGAGGAAGGAAGAGGGTTGTTTTGTTGTGTATTGCTATACAGCACAAAAGCAAGCTTGGCTGAAGAGGTATGAAAGGTAGAACCACATCTACATAACAAGAATTCATTTACAACCCATCCATGCCTCCTTCAACTAAACAGCTACTCTTGCTCAAAGTGGTCAACACATTTGGAGTCTCCTGTTTTCATATGGGCCACTCAAGAAAAGATATGGAGTAAAACATGGGAAAAAAAAATTAACAGGTCCAGATATTTATTAAAAAAAGGAGTTTTGGTTTGTTTTTTTTTTTAAAGAAAAAAGCCAAATGATTGAAACCTTAACTTCTTTGCTTAAGCACACCAGTTTCAACTACAATTTTGGCAGCAAAAGCTTCTGAATTCCAAGAGGGAAACAGTGAGTCAAAGAAAGAGAACAGAGGTTTGGGGCACTAACCAGACACAAGAGGGTCCCCCTTTAAACTCCACCTCAGTGAGAGACTTACTGGTGAAGAACCAAAGCAGTGTTTTGAGGTATTCCCATGAACAATGGGAGAAAGGCAGAGAGGTGGCAGGTCTGAGACCCTGCAAGTGCAAGCTGTATTCGTACTGTTGGCAGTCCTTAGAAAGGGTGGGTGGAGAAGACATGGTAGCGTTACCCTCTTTTTTCTCTCTATCTCCCTCTCTACTTTTATTCTCAACAAAATGTGTTGAAAAGTTACAGCTTTCTTCCCCAGGTGGAAAAGGAACATGTTTTGAAATCTCAAAATTTTGTAGGACAGGAAAACTGCTCTCTGCCCAGCTCAAAGGAAAAACCACATCACCTGCAAGATCTGCACACGCACACTCAGGAACTACGACTCTACCTAGAGCTTATTAGTGTGACTATAAATGAATTGTTCAGCTCCCTGCAGAATTTATGTACCTTGCTTAGCTTGCTGACTTTGGCAGTTTCTTCTATATTCCAAGCAATAAGAATTGTCTGCTGCATTTCTTTTCTTGCATGGCTAGTTTAATACAACTGAAATATTTTCCTGTGTTCATTCTTTGTCATAGATACTTGTCAGACTTCAAAGAAATAGAGTACTATATTCACAATTTTTCCTCCTATATCCCCTGTCCTGGTTCAGCAATTGGCATTTTCCAGTCTCAATCTTTTTTCCTATTCTTTGTAGAAAGTTTCTATAATATTATTTTAATTTCTCTTACCTAAAAAAGGAAAAAAAAGAAAACCCACAATAAAACCCTTCACCTTTCCCTTCCCAAGAGAAATAGTCTAAAATAGGAATATATTTTCTTTATATAGTGTCCTGGATTAAAGATATTTTGGAATCAGAAATTTGGTTGGTAGAATTTGATTCCTGCAGCTGTTTTCTTAGCTGCAAAGGAAAGAAGAAAGTTTCTATGTGCAGCACTGAGAAGACTGAGAGCCTGAGGGTAGAGCCATCCTCAGTCTGAATGAAATCACGTGAAATGTCTCTGCTACAAGACACAACCTATACCGATGCCACAGATCCATAACGGCCCTCAGGACCTGACCCATCGCCACTGATATTAAATCAAAGCCAGTGATGCTGTGGGGCTGCTGGCAGCATGGCAGGGAGAGGAGATGTGGCCATGGCCACATGGACCTGTCAGGAGACCTTCCCACTGGCATCCTACTACCTGGGGCCGGATCAAGGCACTTGCAGTGCCCTGGCCACGGCTTCACTGCTCCCTCACCCTATGGAGCCAGGTAAGGCTGGCCAGAGGGACAAAGCTCCTTCTTTGCAGCCTGTGCCCAGAGATGGGCTGCCCACACCCTTCACCTCAGCAAAACAGCCATTGTGGTCCACAAGAAACAATCTCCCTTTCCCACTCATGCAAAACCCCAGGGCCTGGGGCCATTACGTGCCCGATGGGATGGAGGAGCCCTGCAGATGCAAAGCAGGCCCTGACTGTTCCCATCTCCGCAGCTCACAAGTGGCAAGAGGTGGGAGCCTTCCTTATGGCCTTGCTGACAAGCAAGTGTGACTTGCCACGGGCGGCCAATGGTTGGGGGATGCTACTCCCGAAGGCTGCCATCACCACCTTATTCATGGTCTGCTGTGGGAAGAGGGTGGCCGCCTGCCTCAGGGGTACATGATGGGCTTGGCTCAGCTCTCCAAGAGGGACACCTCTGTGTTCTTGTCGCACTTCGGGTTGTCCTGGCTTTGAAGTAGGGCCTTGCCCTGTCCTTTTCAGCTGATGATGATTGTCATTTGGGTCTCATGGAAGACTAACTAGAGCTTCTGGGAATGCCAGGGCATGTAGGGTCAGCTGGTGGTTTAGAAGATGCAAAATGAAAGGGATTATAGCACAGGACTCTCGGGCTTGCTGCTGATTTCTCTTCCCCCATTCCAACTCATACTATTGACTAGCACATTAGACGATAATGGATGGTTCCTTCCTTGGCCCACAGCAAAAAGAGGTGTTAAGAGAGGGAGTGGGATCAGGACAGAAAAGGTGATTTATGGCTCCCAGACACGCGCACATACTAGGACTTTTTGAGCGCTGGTTTATGAACCTGTAGTTCACAGAAAGACAAGTAGCTACAACTAATGCAGAGACACCCAGTGTCTCTGTTTGCCACAGTTCATGTGTGCACAGTATATACGTAACCCCCATACCAAACGCAAAACATATAGTCAGCTTCCCTGCTCTACCAATACAAAATTATTCAAGCCCACAAACCAAATAAATTACATACAACTTGAGCTCTTTTATGCCCCACAAAGAGCCAACCTCCAGCTCTGTAGGTCTGCAGCTGTATATAACCTACTTTGCTTGGCAGAGGAGGTCTTCTGGTGTGCACCTGTACAAAGAACCACCATTATCTCCAGTGCTTTTCTGGCAACGGACCACGCTTAATCTGCTTCATTAGTACTGGTCAGGGGAAATGACATTTCTAATTAAAATATTCAGCAGAGCTATTCTTACCAGAAGTTTTTGGCTCACAGAAGTCTCATTGTGGAGCTGCAAAGAGAGGGGGGGAAAAAAAAAGCACTGCAGGTACAGATCTTGTGGTTGTCTTTGGCAAAAAAAGAAAAGAAAAGGCAACCATGGGAATCTGTTCCCCAGCATAGACTTTAAGTTCAGGACTGCTTTCCATGCCAACTTCACAAATGACATTTCTGTAAAAGTAACTACCTTTGGGTTGAAGTATAGCCAGTCAAGTGGGTAGCCAACACGCAGCTGAAAACATAGAGATACACAGAAATATCTATGTCATCTTTGTTGAAAGCTGAAAAAGGAAATGCTTGTCCAAAAAAAAAAAAAAAAAAACCACCCTCAACAATGAAAACCAGCCCTTGGACCAGTATGCAGTGTGGAACATAGCTTGAAAAAGACTAAATAAGTAAGGACACCTGTGTCCAAAGTACCCAATTACTACAGCAGAACAAAGACATTCTGAAATGGTGCTGCTGCTCGTCCTATCTGCAATGAAAGGGGAAAAAGAAAAGGTGGATTTGGGTAAGAGTAAAAACAGAGGAAAAGGAAAAGACACTGCTTACTTATTACTGCATGGACTCTAGCTGGACACAGCAGAAGAGGGGATGGGCCTTGGCTAACAGTGTCATTAGATAAAAATCATTCCTTGACAGGAAAGGTGATGATGATTAAGAGCCAGATTGATTGATGGGGGCAACAGTGAGACATGGCATATATCCAGGTCAAATTATACCATCTTCTCAACAGCCCGAGTGAGATGATATGATCTGCATCAGGCCAAAATTAGAGCCCAGCATATTTTTCATTGCAGCCTTCTGTTTCTTTGTAAGGACCTGAAGGTATTGAAATCTAGGCTGACATAACATGCTGCAGGCTCTCCCTTTCAAAGGGGAGGAAAGAGAGTGCTAAATCCAAACATACCGATTCTTTTTTGCCCTAACACAGCTCCTGTAAATTCCCAGTGCCTTTTTTTTTTTTTTTGGTCCTTTTTAGTTTTTGAAGGTAAGGGATAGGGCACAGAGATCACTATTATCCACATGGGGAGTTGCATGGTCCCAGCCTGCAGCTCAGGTTTGCTTGGTCTCACCCATGAGAGCACCCTTGAAGGCAACTCCCTCCAGCTTGGGAAAGCGTGGGGATGTGGCAAGAGAACAAGGGGACTGGGGGGCCACTGGGGGGCTGTGACCAAGTGTCACCACCTAGCTTAGCCTAGGACCCCAAGGGGTGCTCCAAGGTCATGAGTTCTCGGAGTCATGTAGAAAATAATTTCTAAATAATTAAAAGAGCTACCCGCTGACAATTCTTACATGCTATTTAAAACTCTTATCAAGGAAGGAAAACAGGAGACTCAATGTACAGAAATACATCCCCCCACCTGGAAATTATGCTATAAAAAGGAAGTAACTTAAAATAGGAGTTAGGATGCAAAGACATCCAACATCCAGCTTCCCAGGCTCTGTGCGGATCCAGAGCTTGGACTATAATAATGACTCCTATTTCAGTAGCACCCTGAGCCTTGAACCAAAACTGACCAGTGCATGACGGCTTGCCGGTGGTTGGTCAACATTTAATGGCAGAGCAGGAGCACTACCTACGTTTTGGGACCCCCAGCCCCATCTTGTGCATGCAATACGGAGGCCAGAGTGCCCACAACCAGTCCGCTATCCATTTTGTTCTGTTCAGTGACTACCCACAGCATCGAGGCAGTTTCCGCCACAGACCTCCAGCTGTGCTCTGCCCGACCCTTTGCCATCTGCACAAAAAGGGAGAACATGCAAGCAGAATTTAGCAGGCGGTTTTGCAGGTGCTCCATAGGTTAGGATGGAGCCAGAAGGTTAATTATGGTCAAATGTGTTGTGTTTCCATTCACATACCCCTCCGCTGTCAGTCAAAATTGACTAGGTAGCTGTAGCGATGTGAAAGGTCCCCCTGCCCTTTTGGGCAGTCAGTTCTATTAGCATTTTGCAGGATTTGGTGAACAAGTGCTTCTCTCTGTTTGCAGTATTTCAAGAGACGAAAAGTTGGCTGATATTCCATCTGAAAATCAAAGGTGGCCTGTGACTGAAATCACACTAATCTTCCAGGCAGGTTGGAGTCCTTGAGTCCATCTCCGCAAACAAATAAGGATCTGGAACGAGGCAGGAGACTGCCAGAGGCACGTGGAAGAAAAGGGATAAACACACTATTGGGGTCAGCTCCTGTAAGCCACCGCATTACATGCTTGTTGTTAGGGGGAGCAATTTTATCGGAAAAATGTTTCCAAGTGAATTTTCTATACAAAGATAGCTTATTAATGCAGGATAACCCTGGGAACGAACTGGAAATGTCTGCATTTAAGCCTCAATGCAAAGGGAACAAATTTAAACCCAGAAGAGATATCATGTCAATGTGGGTACTTGCTCATTGCATGACTGCACGTTCAGGTCAGTTATCCCACTTCAGTGTTTACTGAGATCATGCTTGTAGATCCTGAGATGTTAGAAGTACAAAAGCTTGCTGTACCACATCGCTAATTAATTTTGCTAAGAAGATTAAAAAAAAAGGTATTTTGTGCCTGACAAAAAAGTTGCTTGTTTGGAGAAACTGAGATGAATGAAGGTCTACTAAAAATGACTGGATATTGAATCAAGGGAGCAAACAAGAACATGGACTTCATGTTTTTAAAAAAGCAGTGAAAAAATAGGTGAGTTCAGTAGGGAATCCTTCAATTTTCCATCTGTGTGTTATTTTAACTTCAAGTTGTCTTCCTTACTGTGGTCTCTCTACTCAGAGGTGCAGCAAGCAAACCTCAAAAGGACATAATACTCCTCTGTATCATCTTCTTTCCTCCCTTGGCTGCCTCTCTTACCAGAAAAAAAAATACAGTAAGATCTGTTTGAGGTGGCCTGGTCATGTTGACAAGCTAGTCTTTAACCAGAAGTCACACAAGAATTATAATCAAAACCTCATGGGACTATTTCAGGAAAGCATGTGGGCTGCTGGAGTGAAGGATCTACTGTATATGGAGAAATTGGTGTAGCTCTCCTGTATTCCTCCAAAATGACACATGTGCCACAAATAATCTTCCAGGGTTTGGGACTGAAGCTTGCTGGCCCAGAAGATTTATTTACATTCAGCCCTTGTCTACGTAACAAAAGGCTTGACCACCCCTCATCTCAACATTGAGAACGTACCCTGCTTTCTCTTACCCAGTTCTTGGAGGTAGTTTCTCCTGAATAAACACAGTAAGAAATAGCAAGCAGAGATCTCGCATAGCCTCTAGGCTACAAATGGATCGTTATTCACGCAATGCTTTTCTCCCTAAAACCCACACATTGTCAGGGTTATTTATAGGGCTCCTCCCAGCAGTAGCAGTTAGCAATATAAACAGCCAGTAAATTTCAGGGGTGCGCTGGATGCAAAGATAATTCTGGTTTTGCACTTTCACTGGGTATTTTGGGAGGTTTTGTCTATGAACTTGGAGCCTTGTAGGACCTTCAAAGCCAAAATAATAAAATTCATGCTGTTAAACATTATTCACTGAGTTGAGAGGTTGCAGCGTCGTGTCTGAAATGGTGGGTGGCTTTTTAGCAAACGCCCTTTGCTGCTGAACAGGGGGCAGGCTCCAAACTGAAACTCACCTTGTGCCTTTGTTAAAAGATTTTCAAAGGTGTTGCTGAAAGGTAACTGCTTAAGTGCCCCTTGGTGCTTTTGAAAACCTCTTCTGCTTTACAAACCAATTTGCAGGTCCAGCCCCTCTGAACTGCTCCGGCAGCGTGCGATAGGCAGAGCGGCACCCTGGTTAAATATTTCAGACCTAAAACAAGGCCAGGAGCTCCCGTGGCGTGCAGCCGCACATGCTTTTGGGCTGATGTCTCTAGCAGGCAAAGACAGCTTTGCTCCACATGTGGGCAGCTACCAGAAGACTGCAGCAGGGCCACTTTTGGCAGAGGATGTCTCGCAATAAAGACTAGAACCAGCTTCTAGATCCCTTTTCTCCACATTGCCCAGGACTTCCAAGGGGTTGGCTGCAAATGCCTGATACTTCATTTCCTCTCTTCCCTCAGCTTTTAAATGGGAATGAGTTGGTTTTGTTTGAACGCTTGGCCTTCCTTGCGGTAGTCCTCGAGAAACAGACTCTGTACGCTGCCTTAAAAGCTGACTATGCAAACAGATGGGACACAGGACTGCGAGTCAGGAGGCTATGGCTTTCATCCCAACCCTGCTTTTAGCCGAGTATTACCTGCAGAAGGTCACTTTACCTCTCATTTCCACGCCAAATATTTGGACTATGAGCGCTTTGGAGTAAGGATAACACCTCCTTACAATTTTGGACAGCATCAGCCTTGGCAGAACTCTGATTTTAGGTGAATCCAACCACAACAGTAAAAGGCAGCCTGTAGACAAGGTCCCAGGATAATCAGCATGATCATGGCAACAGACAAACATTTTACAGCTGAAGACACTGAGAGTTAAACCCAATGAAGTTAATGAAGATCTTGTACAACTCGACAGCTTGAGTTTTCCTTAATATTTTCACCAAGTCATTCCCTCTAACATATCTATTAAAGATGAAGTTTGCTAATTATACAGCTATGTAGCACTGATACTAAGTTAAAGTATTCCAGCTGTATAAATAGAGAAACACTTAGGCAATTGCTTTTGATTTAGGTAATAGTTTTACTTGCTACTTTAGGGCTATTTAAAGAAGCTGCTCTCCCTGTTAATGGCTAAAATAAAACAAGCTGACGGGTGGATGCCAGCATCAAAAATCAATCCCACACAGTCAGCTCTCATTAGCACCTTGCTGGCAGTATCTCTCTGAAGAAAGGTCCATGCCCAAGTCAGGGAGAAAACAAGCTTTCCCCTGACTCTATCACCTTCAGAGACTGAAGCACACAGATACTGCAGTCAGGTCACTTGGCCTGAATGTAAAAAAAATGGATGGGAAATTCTGATGACTGACATTTTTCTGAATGCTCAAAAAGGTGCTGTGTTAACCCAGCACCTTGTTCCCCCAAAACCTGTGGTGTTGGTTCAAAATGATGCAACAAGCAAGGCTCAAAACAGGAAACAGAAAAAGGAAGTATGATGGTGATAATGAGGCCAGGCAGTAAATCAGCAAGAAACAAGCACATTTTCAAACCATCACTTATTCATGTGAAGTTTTTAGTATTAACTTGGATTCATCTTTCTCCCTGATCTCACATCTTCACTTACTTCATGACGGTAAGTATTCAGGGTCGATAGACAGAATCGTTTGCAAAACTGTGAAAGTAATTTGCTCAAGAGTAGAAGTTGCAAAAAGGTGAATGGAAAGGCTACAACTCTGGCCCAAGCCAGTACATAGCAAGAAGCACAACTACGTTACTCTCCGGCAAACAAAAGTGAGCAGAGTGCAGCCTGTAGAAACACAGCAATAGATGACCCTTTCTTGGGTTGGGTTACAATGGTACTATCTAATGCACAGAATATACACTTATATGCTTGTTTTCCCTCATTAAACTCCTGGGCTTTATTTGTAGGGTGAGCAGAGAAAAAAAAAAAAAAAAGATATTTTCCAAAAGAACAGGCAGCAAAAGTAAAGTTGCTTCAAAATAATGTTTAATGGTCACCTACCCCTTGAAATTGAGAAAGTATAGGGTAAGATAAGTGCAAGATTTAAGATTCCAGCTATTTAGGATACACCTGGATGCACTACTGTATAATAAGTGTTGCTCAGATTGTAGCTAAAATAACAGTACGGAAACATGGAAACTCATCAAACCAATTGATCTAAAATGCCTCTGTGAGATGACAGGAAAAATTTGGGAGCAATAGGTAGTCAAGCTGCTCATATACTTCTCACAGATGGATTGAGAACCTTTTAAAAAATATGAATATGTTTGACGAGAGTGATCTTCAACAAAGATTTGCTCCATGGCATTGGTAGGCAGCTGGGAAAAGCACAGTTTGGCTATTGGAAATCCTTCAAGTCCTCTTGTCAAGTAGGTGTTATAGGTGGTTGCTTTTTCAAAAACAGGTCAGTTCTGAGGGGTGCAAGTGTTTGGAAATCATTAGATAGCTTGATTCCACCTGTATTCAGAAGCACAGGAAGGATATTCTTCCAAATGAGATACACATCTGCATTTGGCTAGAAATCTAAATCTGGTGAGAAAACAGGTCTCTTTGGTTGAGTTTCCAGAAGTATTTTTCAGTCTGAACAGTTACTATAAGCCAAAGTAAAAAAAAAACAACCAAACCCAACAAGCAGTTGAATGGAAGTCTTGCAAGATTTTGCTTGATAAATATGAAAATGTATTTTCCAAAATGAGATTGTGCTTGCTGATATCCTGGGGTGGATGTCAGCCTGGTGGCTGTGCTAGAGCAGGGTGGGCTTCAAGTCAAAGGTGAAGGTACCAGTGAACATGGGTATGAGATTGACATGACTTCTCAGTGACAGGCAATTGGCTGTACTGCAGCCTATATTTATTCAGTTGGCCCATCCCTAAACTGATTGGGCTGGTGTTTGCAGTAGGATTAATTTTAACTGGATGCTCTTAGCTGTAATAGCATATTGCATTTTAATTTGGTTACTTAACAGTTTTCACCAAGAGTGAGCACCATGCTCTAGGAAAAGAAGCAGATAAATGAAATCTAAGCATCTTCATTATTTTGTCAGGAAAAGGACAGGTCACATTTGTTTGGCCTTTTTTTCCCAAAGACCAATCTTTGCCCAGTCATGCGCAATCATGACAGAAGTGCATTCCCCACTGTTAGCAGGACAGGCAATACTGAAATAAGTGCATGATGACATCTACTTGTGTTAAAAATAGCAAAACAAACCAACCAACCAAACCCCCCCAATTAATCAGCAACAGCAGCCTATTCAGTAAAAACAACATGGTATCGGCCCCTTTAAGCAGAGGAGATTTAAACCTCTGGGAGTCTCTGGGATGAATCTCCCAGGCTCTTGCAGCAAAAGGGTCTCTCTGTCGCTTGCTGCTTTCTCCTTTTCCCTCCATGTGCAGTCTCACACTTGCCCCAGGTGGCTGAGCTCCAAGGCACCATCGCTAGCCAATTGCCTGCACTGTATTCTCCTGGGTGGAATAAAGATCCCTTTAAAAATAATTGTATTTCAGTTAGGAGGGAGGCAGAAGGGTGTGCTAGACCCAAGCAGGAGGCTAGAGAGCTCTAGCTAGGGAGAAAAGCTGGTCTGGTCTGTTTGTTTGCCTCTTTGAAGGGCTGCTTTAGGGTCTGGCTCCAAGTTCAGGATTTTCCACGCTGAACCTGATTTGAACCTGAATTGGAGCCCAAGTTTCCTTTGGACATAAATCAGTTTAGGGACAAGATCTGTCCAGAGACACATGTGAGCAACTCCTGTTGAAGTTAAGGGCTGATGTGTGCGTGCACATGTCTGTGTAACTGTAGGAAGGTCATGACTACGTGCCTATTTTATAAACTTTGGGTACTTGTTTGATGTGTTTTTTGCCTTTCATTGCCTCTGTACGCAGTAGTGATTCCTGTTTCTCAGTGTTTGGAAAGAACGAGGCTTCTCCTGACACTAGCTGTTGGTCTCAGAAGACATCGTATGTAAAGTCTTGCTGGATTTCCATCTCAGTCAAATGTTTACAACAAAATTCTGGAAATGAGAAAGTCAGGGTTGCGTCCTCCTGCCTGGCACACACATGCTGTCTCGCTGTGGCTGATCAGAGCGAGCCAAAGCTATCCAAGATGTCCTGCAAGACTGAAAACATTGAACCAACTTCTCTGCACCTTCTACACTGCTCCATGCCACCTCTGGTCTCTGTGGGACTGCACACATTCACACGTGTACAGCAAGCCATTAACCTTAGGTAGGTAGAGGTTTTTAGTTTAAAAGAAACCCGGTAAAAGCATTCCCCTTCAGCAGACCCATCTCCCAAAGATTTTATTATTCTTATTCATTCTGAGATGTCTTTTTCTCCATGTGGAAAGAAGCCCTCTAGTTTTCTTTAAGAGAAGTCTTAAACATCTGGTTAACCTGCAGGCATAACAAGGTGGGGGGAAATCACCGGGGGAACTGTATGGCACATGCACAGAGCATGTGGGAAGTTTCTTAGGGAATTTTTTTTTCCTGTCAAAGGACATTGCTCAAGAAGTGAAGGCCAGTTTCCAGTGAGAGTGGCAGCCTTATACCTTGAATAAAGCAAAGATCCTAAACAAATACAGACTTAATTACTTCTCTAAGCATCAGCTGGAAAGCTGTGTATCACAGGCGTGTCATCAAGTAAGCAGTCTTGTTAAACATATAACAGATGGTTGATCTCTTCTGGTCCTTCTTTACAAACGGCCACTGCTGTCTCTATTGGATGTTGTTTCCACAGCAGATGTGCCTTAGAAAATGATGGAGTTTGCTTTCTGGTTATGATAACCTTAAATACTTAACAACTACCTTTGTATACTGCATTCAAGAGATTTTTTTGTTGTTGTTTTTTCTCCTGAAAACTATAACAAAAGTCAGTTCAGCATCAAGTATAGAGTTGCTCTGTGTGTGGAAAAAAGCTAATAGCTCCAAGTACAGCACAGTACAAAGTGGATCTCCATACCTTCAAGCTCTCGGGGAGAAGGGAAAAAAAACACTGGATCAAATTTAGCTTTGGCGTAAGCGGGTGCAATTCCCAGAGGGATTTGCACCCGCTTACGCCAGGATTGAGTTTGGCTCATGGAACTTGCAGGGTGGTCGCGTAATTAAATTATATGGTGGTTCAGTATATTTCTACAATGCCAAATGATGCAATATTTTTTCAAAAAGGACAGCTGTGCATTATTTAAAACAAACTAGCCTACTACCTTCATCGCCCGCTTGCTTTCAAGATTCAGCAGTTTTTCAGCCCATCATTGAGGCATCTCTTAAGCTTTTGTCTTTAGACAGGAACACTGACAGTCTGAATTATACGCTGCTTCCTCCTTATTAGAAGCTGCTTATAAAAAAAATACTGCCACTGTGGTCTACAGTTCAATGAAGTCCATTGTAAACTCCCCAGTATAACATAAACCTCCCTAAAACACATAAAATTATTGGCTTCCAAGACAAGTCTCACTGAAAGAAAGCTCTGTATTTAGTCTTTGCTTAAAACACAGGTATTTAGTTTGGAATTCAAACTCCCAACTCAGTTTTAAAAGGTTGGGTCCAAGGAAAGTTGACACGGACCATGTAATTTTAATTAAAGAAAGATTTTGCTCCTTTATGGCCAACAGGGGCATTGTAACGTTGACATATTGATGCTAAATAATTATGAGTCCATAAATAATTCAGTATATAAAAATGCTGTATGGCTGGTGCCAGGTAGCAAAGGGAAATAGCATTGAAATAGCTGACCTGCCAGGTTACTACTACAATGCCAGGGGATAGACAGGTAATGTGACCTAGCAGCTATCAAAACAGTGAACACCACAGGCTACACTACCCACAGAGAGCACTTGAAAGTGGAAAACCAAGGGCTGTCCAGTTTTGTCACCTCAGTATTTTAGCACCACTGTCATAGAAGAGGATAAACTTTTAGCAGTGGTACCAAGGAGAAAGGCAGTAGGGAAATCACATGCAGAAAGAGAAATATTAAAAAGCAAATTAATGATGAATTTAAGGCAGCTTTTTTTTTTTTCAGGAGCTGGGCAAATACCACAAACTTATTTCCACGGATAACCATTCACCTTTAAGACCGAATTCAGTTCAGATGTGCTCCTGACCCTTTGGCATTCAGTCTCCCTGAGCTTTCAGAGTCAAATATTCATTGGCATGGATAACTGGGGAAAACAAACCTTAACCTCTCACTCTAGGGTATCCACGCCAGCAGGGACATATTTTAAGAAAGATGGTATTTTAAAGTTTTATTTATTTATTTTAAAGTTTGATAAGGAGTCTTGCAGCTCTGGACCAAATGAAACATGTCACACAAGTTTGTGATGAGAACTGTACCCACAGGGCTTTCTGAATATGTTTCTGCTCTGTGCCATTAGCTGTGATAACACTTGAAAATGCTCTGCCTGTGGATGCTGCGCAATCAATATATTTTATACACAATGAACATGAGGATTATAGGGAATTGGAGGCCTCAGGCAGGTACAATCAAGGAATCTGCCTCAAGCTTCACAGAGATGCACACAAACAAACACTGCATTGAAACATTCCTCACTGAATTAACTATAAGATAGCAACCATATGACCAGGTTTCATAGGAATACACAACACCTACTAAAGCTCCATGGCCTCATAAATAAATTAAAAAAACATACATAAATTTAAAAAAGCAGCTCAAACAAGAATATCCAATAAGAAACCCCTTGTGTTGGATTAAATTAACAAAGCAAAGACAACTGCTAACAATGGTACTTGGAGACTTTATCAAGTCAGGGCTTGCTGGAAGAACAAGTGCTGAACAGGAATAAAAAGGAAATGCTGGATTACTCCTTGCATCTGCCAAAATTAAAAGACTACCTCAATCCAAGAAAACCCTTGCAGCCAGCAAAATGTATGGTTTTAGTAATTTACCTCTGAAAATTTAGTTTTCCATGCTTGGTCTTGGTTCATTGCCCCTCTCACACCTACCTTAGATCTTTGTGCATGCTCCAAGCTGCCCCTGCAAGTACAGTCGTGTTTGATTTTCATTAGTAAATTAGAACAGAAAAAAAATTAAGAAACCTTTTCCTTCAAGGAAATAGTCTTCAAATATCTGTGTGCCCAGTTCTGTGTCTGCATAGATGGTGCCAGACAAAGACACAGCCAGCCCTACGCACACAGCAGAAGGGCCAAGCAGGACGATGCCTGCAGTGGGAAAGCCAGGTCTACCTCCAGCTTCACACACGCCAGCTGGTGGGATGCAGGCAGCTACCTCTGCCAGGTCCTGGTGACTGCAAGGCGTATGAGCAGCAGGAGTGCAAAATAAAGCCCAAGGACACTTTCAGATGCCAATCCAAGGTTGCCAAGGGGCTTGTTTTGTTTTGACCCCATGCAACTCTTGTCACATCTCCACTGCAGGTGCAGCCCTCTTTCATCCTTTAAATCAAGACTAAATTTCCTTTGCCATAGTTTGGGAAAAGAATAGGCTCCTCCAACTCCGACCAGAATGGCACCTCCCACTGAATGATTTCTTCCCTCTTATTCCTCTCCTCCCCCACCGTGACAACTGCCTTGTGGTTGCTGTTGCAAGAGCCAATGTTACAGGTGGACCTGACAGCTTGTTAGTGCAGTTTGCTCTGCTCAAAACCTTCATCCCTCCTTTTTTAAAAGAGGAATATACCCAGATCCCTGACCTGGATCCCTAGTCTCACTTCACAGGTGGAACCCATGCTTCAGTTCTGGAGAAACTGAAGACCTTTATGTCCACTTGTGGACTGGGTTCACAGAGCTAAGGAATCGTCTAGGCAGAGGGCCACCACCAGTATGTACCCCTGAATCTTCATCAGCACTCACGAGAACTTACAATGGTCACTCATTACCACCTTTATTTAGGAGGGGAGCTTTGTCAAGGCCTCAGCATTGGCCAAATTTCATCCCCTCCAAACCAACCGGGCTTTGGGAATGCTTTCAAATTCAAGAGGACCAGAGCAAGTCCAGGCCAGAGGGCATGAACTCTCAGGTCACTGCAAACAAGACGCAAGCCACCGACCACAAAGTCTCTTGCACACCATTCATTGGGAATTCTCATAAAATTATCGCTATACTTTTTGCTGAACCCTGCCAGATGACAGAAAACCAAGACAAACCCCCCCCAGCTTGACAAAGTATCGCGTGCGTAAAGGGCCTAGGGCATCTAATAATGAGGGATAAAAATATGCAGAGAGGAGGCAGAACAATTCATTGACCATAGTGCATAGGCTAAGGAGAAATGGAGATAAAGCTTAATACAGAGAAACCTAAACAGGACAAAAGCAAGCTGGATAACACAGTCCACAGCTTACAAAACCAGCCTTGGCTGGCAGAGAGGCACCTGTGATTTCTGGGTGGCTTTTCCACCAATTCTTGGCTCCATATCCCTGATGGAGCAGGGGCATCCCTGTGGGGAAGCTACCGACATGGTCATTGCCACCGCGGTGGAGCCAACTTTGACGGAAATGTATGTTTGTGCACATTTGTTAACAGGCCAGAACTAAGAGTCAGAGCTTTTATCTCCTTTTATACCACCTTTCCTAAGAAGCTCCATGATCCAAAAAAAAAAAGCATTATTTCCATGGCTGACAGCCCGATATGCTCATTCTGAAAGAAAGAGCAACGTGTGCCTGTGCAAATGGTTTACTTTCCAAGAGGCCTTTGTGATTTGTCAGATTAACACCTGGAGAATGAGACAAGGAGGAGTTTCATCCCCAGGCAGAGCGGGCCATCCCCCAAGTTTCCTCACGACCTCTTTTGCAGAGGTGGTTCCCAGAAGAGAGAGCAAGCAAGTTGCTGTATGCCGTGTGTGGCCTAGCTCCTATTCCCAAGCTCTTAGCTGCTTAATTACCCTCCTTCTGAAGGGTCAATCTTTGGCTAAAGAATACCCTGCACTCAGTTATCCCTCATGCTAATGAATGCTAATAAAAAGCATTTAGTTGACTAATGCAACATAAAACTCTGCCCTATTTCATTGCATCTGCTTAATAAGAACCTCATTTAATATCAAATTACTGCCTGCTCAGCCAAAGCCTTGTATTTGTGGTAACAGGGCTGCGAGGCGGGAATATCAAGAGCTGCAATATGGAAATTCCTCACTAATATTCTCTGCAGGGCTGTGCAATTACTTAATTCATTTAGCTGAGCAAGTCTGATGGCTCAGCCAACTGTTTCACAACACCGAGTGCAATGCTAGGCAACTGGCCTCCCCATGGGCTGGTCCTGCCGTATCGCTTTTCCTGGGACCCAGCTATTAACAGTTGCTTTGGGGATTTCAAAGAGGATCACAGATAGTGTTACCAAATGAATGAGCTTGTAGTAGTGAACAAGAAATCCTGCTTCTTCCCAGTCAATCAAACAGCAGCCAGAGGATGCCCTGTGAGACAGCAGCCACAAAGAAACAGCATGGCTGGGTTTTAACACCCATCTGTTCGTACTGGGGAGCACCAGCACATGGACAATTGTCTGCATTTAAAAATATGCCCGCTTGCAGTTTTGGAGAAACCTGCCCTAAAACTCCACCCTGCCCCTCCTCCTCCTCCCCACAGCCGCTTGACTCAGCTGGCTCCTGTAGAAAATAAAGTTCTCCATACCACACATCAAACCTTTCGGGGAAATTTGAAAAAATGTAAACAGTGACAATTCCCAGCTCCCATGAACAATCACTTACCAGAACCATTTTCACACACATTCTTCACAGCTTTAATGAAACCTCAGACAGTAATGTTTTAGGGGAAAGGATTTAGTCAGTGTATTTGAGGTAGCAGAAGGAACCATATTAAGAAAGAATGCTAAATGTTACCATTCATAGACCATGGGTTTTTAAAACAATTAAAAAACATCCTATCGTGATTTTAACTCTGTACACAGTTTTGGCAAGACCAAATACTGAAATATTTTGTGCAGTCCTGGTTTACTTTTGTAAAAAGTATACTGAAAAATTGGAGAGGGTGTAAAAAAAATACAACGCACAAATGTGATTCAGCAGCTGCAGAAGCTGCCTTATAGTGGCATTTAAAGCATTTGATTTGCTTAGTTCAGTAAGAAGAGACTAGATTACGGAACATGTGTGTCTTCACAGGAGGAAAATGGTCTAAAAAATGTGATGAACAGCGGTAGAAAAATTACCTATGGCACTGAAGTCAGGCCAGCGCAGGGTATCCCGTGATGGGCATAGGCTAACAAGCAAAGCAATAGCTTTGCCATTACTGTTTTCAAAACTGATGTCTGTCTCGGAGATACGGTTTCATCGAATAAGTTATTGAGCTCAGGAAAAGATGTGGGTGGAAGGCAATGGTCTGCAGCAGGTCAGACTACAAGTGGTGTTGGATGGGATATGGTACAAATGCAGAGACTGGCAAGGGGAGAGAGTTAAAAAAACCCCGAGGAGACCCACTGTTGAGAGAAACCCGCCCAACTTGTGCGAGAAGCACAGCAGGGTAAACTCCTGCTGTGCAGAAACGTCCCTCCACACAGGGCATTGCTCTGAAGCAAGATAGCTTGTCCCTATGTATCTCCCTCTAAATCATCTTATTTTCACCATGACTTTGCACCGTTACAGGCTCCCTGCAAGCATAATGCACATGTGCTAACACTAGGACAAAGCAACTGGAAAACAGAGCAGATATTCTAGCATATATTTTCCTATAAGAGGAAAAACCACACAGAGGGCCAGGAAACCCGCATTGTTTCAAGACTCTCCAGGGCCAGCAGATGTCCTGAGAGCTGCGGAGAAAAGCGTTTGTGGGAAAGGTCAGTGCCTGCGTTACACACCGAGGCTGCTGCCGCTACACCACGTCCACCTCCCTGGCAGACGGGAGGTGGATCACGGGCACAGGGTAGCAAAGTAGCATTGGAAAATTGGATATATCTACGATGGCGCACTAATGCATCTCAGTGCCTGCACGTGGTAGGAAACAGTGACCCCATCTTTTCCTGCTCCACAGGACTTCTGCAGATGGTTTCTGTGGTGTCAAAGCAAGAGCTTTTGGCTTCTGCCTTCACCACTGTTATCTTGTGCTCAGGTTTACCACTTGCACGGTTTTTACACTGCTGCTTCTCACAAAATGCTTGGAAACCAATGATGTGCCCAACTTTGGCAATTATAAATAGCTGTTCTGCACAGGAAGCCATTGCTTTCCACTCTCCCACCCCCCAGTTTCTCTCAAAAGTCAAAACTAGATAATTTGAGGAAAATTTTCATCCTCATTTACATGGAAAAAAATCATTGCGTGCAAAAAAATCACCCCCCCTGCATGCTCTGCCACCCACACCACCTGCTTTCCTGCTCTGCAGCCCACAGTCTGTCCCCAGCAACATGCAGAACCCAAAATTCAGTAGCAACCTGGGGTCCTATCATGATTCATTCTTTGGTATTTCTTGCCTGGTTTTGCTTTCAGTGGCAGGTTCCAATGGATTTGTGATCTCCACGTAAAACTCTGGAAAACCCCTGAAATAGTTCGGATTTGACTTAAAGCTGGAGATGCACTTCACGGGAAGGACAGAATTTGTGGGAAGAACTCAGCCCGTGTTCATCCACGGATGCACAAACCACGGCCAAACTTTGGTATGGAACAGAAATCCTTCTTCCCCAAAACGGCCTCATTTCTGATTCAGTTAAAATGAGATATTACTCTACTGTTAGCTTTGCCAGTCTTCAGATTCTCAAAGCCAGGATATTTCTTCACCTGCGAGGAGTACCACAAGACTTAAAAAAAGTACCGGACACCTAACATTACTTATACACATGCTGAAAGGGGACCACCGTTATGGCCAAAACTGCTGCCAGTGGTTATCACTATGACAGAGAGACCTCCCCGGTTGCCTTCGTGCCTCCCTTCGTGCCTGGTGCAGAACATCACAGTTTGGCTCTGCCGCTGAGTGCTTCAGAGGAGTCTGGCAAAACAAGCCATTCTGTGGAATCTGGAAGGAGCTTGCAAGGAGGAACGATGTGGCTCCAGGACACCTATGGCATAAACAACTTGGAGCCGTATGGCATCTCCCCAGCACCCTAGCAGCATTGCTGCTGCTTTATGATCACACACTTAACTGTCTGCTTCCAGGTAAACAACCACCTCTTGATCAACCACCACTACTTTTAAAAGTTCGTTCTGCTCATGTACTCCGTAAGTCCTTTGAACATAAAAAGGCATCTTTTTAGCAAATTTCTAAGAAGGTCACTTATTGTAATGCAAAATACCAGAATGAACCAACAGGAACAAAAAAAAAAAAAGGACAAGTCTAAGTCAGCAAGGCTTGTGAACAGGCAAGAAAGCAGATGAAAGCTAGTGCAGCCCTACAGGAAAAGAGAAGACCTCCCTGGGCTTGTGTTCAGCCTGACAGCTCCCTGTCTGCCAGCTTTCATGGGTGGGGGGAACAGCAGTGGGATCAAAATAGGAGACCCAGAAGGAAGGACATCCAGGCAATGGACTGAAATGGCAAAATCTAGAGGACCTCTGGACAGATGTGTGCTGAGAGCAAGAAAATGTTCTCCCACACCTACTTGGGAGTCCCTGCCTCACCCTGGCCAGCCGCAGAAGCCAGCAGGGTCTCATGGGTTTGTAGAACAGAGCAGGACAGAGCAGGTGAAGAGGGACAAGTGCCCCTGACAGCCGCTCAAGCCCCTTCCCAACCTGGGCGTGATGGGACCACCACCGCCTTGTGCCACCTCTGCCAGGCAGCCACTGAACGGGGCTGCTGCCTCTGGAGCACCGCCGAGGAGCGAGCATATGGCAGGCCACAGTGTCCTCTAGAGGTGGAAAAATATCTTATAATTTGGTGACAGAGGAGGGCACGAGCGTGCTCGGAAGCAGGATTGCTCCACCAGGCCAGGAGGGATTGCTCCAGGCTGCTGAGGGACAAGGGTGGGGGACCGCTGGGCACCGGAGGGACAGGCAGGAATGGGGTGACACCACCTGGCTCCATCACAGGGGACAGTACCCCCAACACGATGGAAATGGTCAAACTTCACTTACTCAGATCCAAACCACAGAAAGAAAATGGCTCCTCAAGGCTCCCAGCTGTCAACCCCCAAATTTGGCAGCTTTTCTGCCTGTCACGCCTCTTGTACTCCTGGAGGGGGTTTATGGCCATTTGGGTTGCCAAACATAATTAACCTGATGCTGGGTGGGCACTCTGGGAGGGAGCCCTGCATGGTGGGGAGGCTGCTTGGTCTGGGCTCTTCAGGTCAGGTAAGGCATCTTTGTGAGGATAAAGAGGAAAAAATATATGCAATTGTTGCGTAAAGTATTGGTTTGGGCCAGGACCTGTTTCTGATCTTCCTAAACATGAGGCTTCATACAATTTTGTGGAAAATGAGGCTCATAAGTGCTCTAAAACTTGCTTTCAGCTAGTATCCTTATAAAACTAGGAAAGCCTCCTACGTATCTTTCAAAAACAGTTACGATTTAAAAAAAAACTATCGATGGGAAAGAGAGGAAAAAATTTAATATCCCTGAAACAGGCTTGATACTCTTGCCAGAAGCACTGTTCCTTGAAAGACAGGTGCTCATGGAGAAGATCCCATCTTTTCTGTCTGTACCATTGCGGTGTAGCTGCTGGTAAACACTAGTCACCATAGACAACGAAGTCACACAAAATCACTGCACGAGGAAGAGTGCACTGAGGAAAAGCGAAAAGCAAGTACTGGAGTAGCACAGAGGTAAGGGGCTGCCGGACCTGCTGGAGCCCTGACTAGTTTCTTGCTGCCCTCTCCTGTCACAGCTGGAGCCATCAGTCAGCAGAAGCTCAAAACGCTGGGGGGGGAGGGGTGTCTTCCAATCAGGAGACTAAAATTAGATTTGGAAATGCTGTCTCCTTGCAAGCAGACACTTGCATCCAAGCAAGGACAAAGGCCTGGTGTTTGACAAATCAAGAATCAAATGAATGAAAGACACCCACACCCTGTCAGGCTGTTTCCCTGAAGCTCTTGCCTTGCTTTTCCCTCCCTATCCTCTCTTAGCTGTAGGCTGCTGCTGTTCCCTCAGAATAGATATCACAGAGTGTCCTGGCATCCACTTGCCCCAGGAGTCCCAGCAAAGCCTCTCTTGGCTCTCAGCCAGGTCTCATAGGTCCATCTTTTGAGCACCAAACTCTGTTATGGTGAATATTACTAAACAAATGAGCGTTCAGCAACTCCCTTTAGTCCAAGGGGAACGACTAACCACCTACCACCACGCTTTTGGCTTGGGCTTAGACCAGTCCAGAGCAAGCCACAGCACAAAGAAGCTGGGGATATTAACCACAATACAAAGAATTATTTATAAACTGATAATAGCTGTAGAGCCATGGTACCTACCAGCTCTGCTTCATGGAGGGAACGCTCAAAGTGCCAATATCCTGCTTGTTCACCAACCACTGACTGAGAAACCAGATGTCCACAAGAGGACTGAAAGCCTCTGGGAGATTTATAAAGGAATACTTAATCTCTGCATCCCAGTCTTGCAGTCCTACTTGCTAAACCAGCCTGAAAAGTACAATATTTCCCCCAATTCTAGCCTAGGAGAGGGAGGAGAATGAAAAGAACTGAATTTTAGTGTGTTTTTAACCAGCTCCGACCAGTGGCCAAGCCTGACCATGTGTGGCACTGGCTGAACTGATGGTAGGTGTCCCACGGCAGAAGCTTACCCTCCCTCCCACTGCATCCCAAGCAGCATCAGTAGGTCCAGTGGGGTGAGACGACAGCTCTCCCTGCTCAGGGTGTATGATGGAGGCAGGCTGTAGGATCACCTCTTGGCTCAACACCCCGGGTGCCACGTACTCCATACATTTTTAAGTAGCAAAATGTACCGAGAAGCAAGTGATAAACACTTTTTGTGTAAATCCTGTACAGGCAGGGTTTCTAAGCCTGAAAGTACAAACCAAAACACAAACCAAGGTCCCTCAGTGCTAAGTTCACTCGAAGACGCAAATCTCCAGTTTTTGCTGGACTGATCAAGCCAACAGATCTAGCTTTAGTAGAAAATCAGAAAAGTTTCCAAGCCAGGAGACCTAATGCCTTGCTCGGGCAGGGAAGAGCTTCATTACTTGCTGGAATAAATGGTTAGAAGCTGCACTGCTGCGGCGTGCCCAGCAGGTGGTAATATTTGTTAAAAGTTTAACCAATACATCCCTGAACAGCAGCAGTTCGCACCTGAGTGTAACAGAACAATTCCACTATTTGAAAAGAACATGATTTAAAAAAAAAAAAAAAAGCATTGGGAAATAATTGCGTCGATTTGGTCAGATTTCTGCTCTCCATTCTGAATAATCTGTCTCTGCACAGAGCAGTAAGCACTGCATACTGAAGCAAAACTCATTTTCATATTGTTCCTACGTGCTGAAGTCCATAAAAGATCACAAATTTTCCTTGGAGTAAACTAGGATTTCTGCACATGATTTTGTATCTGTCCCCAGCATTCCCCATTTCCAGGGACAGGTGGTACAAATTCACAGCTTCTTTTTCCTGGCCTCAACTTGACTTTAGATTTCTGATACTTGTGTTATTATTCATTCAAATTATTTATTACCTGATAACTCAAGCACTTGGGAGTTGGTGATAAACAACCACTGAAACAATCTTCCCTGAAGAGCTGCTGTACTGCACAGCAAGCAAGGCCTGTGTGAATAAACATGGGAATGTGTCTTTCTGATCTCTATAGGGTAAGCACATTGCTCACGTGGCCGTATAGCACTGCTCAGTGCAGTAGCAGCATCACCACCTGAAATACCAAGCAACTGGGAACTGGCCCAAACACGAGTGCTCACCTCTTCTCAGATAGCGTACCAAGCCTTCCACCTGATGAGGATCCCCCACAGAGGCAGATCGCTTTCTGTCCAGCACAGGCCCTCCCTGCCTGTCCTTACAAACACATCTGCAGGAGGAACCTGCCATGCAGCTGGAGGGATGACCTGCCTCCATTCAGTATTTGCAGCCTTTTCTCCTCCAGGAGACCAGGAATCTTATGTTTCTCTTTTCCTCCCTGAAACAAGAGTCATTTTCCTTATGATGGGATGGGCAACAAAGCCTGAAAGCAGTATCCCACCTGAAAAGGAGGGCATTAACACCAGAGGCAAGGAAACTGTTCAAAACAGTTCTTTCCCACAGAAGCAGCAATACCTTGAATAGACTACTTAAATATCTATCAGGTCAGAAGGATATGGCAAGTATAATCATGGACCCACGACATGTGGGGCTAGGGAAGCCCTGGGATAGACCTCTTGGGGTGAAGGTTGGTCGAAGGTCTCTGAGACGGCTGCCTCCTTGGACACTAGTATTCCTGTTCTTTCTCTAACTTGAGTCCACCAGCTGGAAGGAGAGAGAGATGAACTGAGATCCCTCTCACACTGAAAATTTGCCTTTCAAATGAGTCTGTAAGCTCATCTTTGGGTCTCTGAGCTAGCCAGCCACTCCTCCTCTGATTTTGGAGATCAGTCTCTGAGACCTCTCAACACTTTTCATGCTCCCACAGAAACTATGATTCAGACAGATGGGTTTAGGTGGGCAGGGAGAACTCTGGGCTCTCCAAATACAGTGATTATGACCCTACAGAAAGGAGCCTTCAGCCTCATGAAGAAATCAGGAATCCCAACTTTCCGTAGGTGATCTGGCAGGAGAGGGACTCTGACCCAAGGATGAATATCCTCCAAGGGAGCAGATGTGGCACAGGAGCCTTTGGAAGGGACCCAGCAATCCTGTCTGCTAGTGGGGGAGGGGGGCAAAATCCTGCTTACAACAAGATGTTCATCTTTTGCAGAGGAAGGTGATGACAGCTGGGATGAGGGAAGGGGAAAAAAATTCAGGGCAGCACCCTGTGTGGGAAAAGATCCCTCCCCTGCCTGGCCCAGCTAGCTTGCACTTGGAGCCAGCCAAACGGGTCACTGGCTCCAGCCAGCCCGCAGTGTGGCAAGGGCTCACACCCCCCACACCAGCGCCTCTCAGCAATTTCCATCTCTCTCTGTTCTGTGCTGGCTCTGGGCATAAAAAGCAGCTCTTTCCTGGGAGGGTTGGGCAGAGGACGCAGAAAGAAGTGGGGAAGGCAATGGCTGCATCTGCCTGCTACCACTGCCTCTGAGCCAGGGCTGAGCATCTTCAAGAGCCACAGGAGTGGAATGCTACTGCACCTCCTTGGTTCAATGTTGCTACCTCTAAAGAGCTAGTATCCCACCTGCTTTGAATGGTTTCCTTGTCTACAGTGTTAATGCCCTCCCTTCTTTATGTGCTTTCAGCCTTTCTTGCCCATCCCATCTCATTTCAGTGAAGAAAAGAGAAACATAACAGAGGGAGATATTAATGAAGCAGTACGTCATTGCTGTTTATTAAGTTTTACACATTTGGCAATAAATCTATAGCATACCTGTTCCTTTAATTAGTTGTCTCTCAGTCAGGAAAATCAGGGCTGCAAAGTGCTGATATGGTGCTAAATAATTACCTGGGAATAAGTGCTTGGGGTTGGACCAGGAACTTTCTCACTGCTGTTAGCAGATCCCTGCAAGGCACTGAGAAGAAGCAGGGCTGGGCAGGGCTGGGAGCCACAGCAGTGGGAGCCCTCGCCGAGGGATGTGGGGAGAGGCTGCCGCTAGCATGTGGCATGCGGTGGCTTAGCCCCCACTTCCCACGCTGGCAGTGACACCCGTGGGGAGCAGGGAAACTGAGGCAATCGGGGACAAATTTGGCCCACAGAACACGAGGGGTTCCAAGAGTAAGTGAATTACTGTCAGGTTGCTATGTTTCCCTGTCCTCCCAGGCCACAGAGAGAAGGAAGGCCTTGCCCAAACACGACCCAGCACTGGTGTGAGACCCCACTCGCATCTGTTATCTGTCCCTTTACACATGCAAAGGGCAAACCATACATCTTCCTTTGATTTAAGGAGGGAGGAGAAGAAAGACTACACCATACACATATTTCAGAGGGAGACGCCAGGCAACACGGCTCTGTCTTATTTTTTGCAACGAACGTGTAACACCAGATGACATTTGCTTTTCAGCTAGGTGGGTGGCTTTTACCTTTTTGTGTGCAATACACAGCAAAGGCTCCGGCCACACACGAGCAGACAGTGAACTTGAGGTAAAACTTTGGAGCAAAGTGCATGGCAGCAGAAGCAGCCCAATAAGTAGACCCTTCACCAAGAGGTGTGAGAAGGGAGCAGGCTGTGTACCCAAAGGTTAGGTGTTTCATCATGTGAGAAAACGGCCCACAAGGAAGCCAGGGGTAAATCTGTTGTTGCTGGGTGGGCTTAATAGCTCCTTACAATTGAATCGTGTATTCACAGCTTTTTGGAAACTGGAACAACTTGAGCTGCTGTGGGTTAACCCATTCGCTCACCCGTGGCCTCAGCCTTATACAAACACCTAGTTTTATTTCCGGAGCGATTACAGGACACTAATGTGAAACGCTTCTCAGGAGAGAGCCAGCCCAGTTTCTCGGCCCCCAAAGCTCAGAGCAATTTAACTGAGCACAAGAGATTTCAAGTGCGTACCTGTCCCAGACCTTTACATCCTGGGACGTTAACCAGTCTCATCGTCAACAGATAACTCCTATTTTACACCGTCAGAGGACTTGTCCTCTGAGCGCTTTTCAGCCAGCCACAAAGGATTCCCTGCAGAAGCACAGCGAGCGGGAAAATACTGTCGCCCACCTCAGGGAGACGCCTGAGATACGCACGGGTGGTACCTGCAGGGCTGGTGACAAAGCCTGTGAGGGGCTGGCTGCAGCCCCGCTCCATGCTTCAGATTTCCCCAGTTTCTTCGGAGGGGAGCTGAGATGCGCAGGTGGGGAGGGAGGTGTGAGATGCTCCCAGAGGTCCCCTATTGCTGGCTGCTGGCTGAAGGGCCCAACTGTGGGACACGCTATGGAGCAAACCGATCCTACAGCCGGGTGCAGCCAGGCTGTACGTGCTGGGGCCAGCGTGGCTGCAAAGATGCCGTGGGACACATCTGCCTCACAGCGATGACACAGGCAGAAGAACCTTCTCTGAACTGTGACCGCCCAACAGTGCCATCCCAGCAGATGTCATGATGTGTCCAGTCTGAGGCTAATTGAATCAGGCAATCTGACGCACAGCTCTCCTGCAGATACACCTCCATCATCACACTGTACCTATCTGCTACTGCGTCATTTAGTCGTGGGATTTATTTCTGGGTGTGACTGATTGTCCCTTTAGTTTATTACTACTTAGAAATTTGTTCTTGCATGTTTGTACATTGCAAATAAACTCTTTTAATTGAAGCTTCCCGATCTTCTGGGCTAACGCTGTTGACACACAGCTTCTCTCTTGGTGTGTGCCAGGCAATAAGTTGGCATGTTTTGTAACAGGCAATAAAAGACCACACAAGGAAGCCCCCAGCCAGGAAAGGAGGTGACCTATGCAGCCTGAAAATCACACTGTTCCCTATTTTGATTATGCATTCAATGCATGAGTTTTTTTCAAACCCATGCAGGAAGACCCTCGGGGTGGGCTGATAATCAGAACCAAGTCCTCCTCCTTAAAATAAGTAGAGGGAGACACCATCTCCCCTTTGCATCAAACACCTTGGCTCATCTTGACTTTCTGGTTACATTGTTCTCCAGAATTCAAGCCAAGAAGGAATCTCACAGCATCCAGAATAAAGATTAAATTTAAAAACGACAAGAGCTGGCAAGCTAACCCCAGCAGAACCTGCAGATATGTACTTAGCCTGTGTAAATTTTAATTCCACTGTTTGACTGATACCCATGGGATGGTCATTCCTTACAGCTCATTTATGATTTCACACAGGATGATGCCCTCAATTAATACTGCAGCTTTCTTAGCAGGACGTGGAAGATGATTCACAGTACTTACTATCTGGTAAATGTAGCCAGCGTCAGGATACACATACTAGCGTATAGCAGATGAATCACAATGAACAGACAAAAGGGCCATCAGAGGCCATGTTGGAGCCAAATTTGTGTGTGCACATATCGCAGATAATACCACAACCAGGAATGAACTGAACTCCACCGACAGAACGTTTCTGCCCAAAACCCACCTCCCTAAGGCAAGAGAAAGTGCCAAGGCGTTTCTGCAGTCATCTACCTTCAAAGGTGGATAAGCCAACAGGCTGTGAAGTTACAACATGACAGTCCTTGCTGATCAGCCAGCCTCTGCATACTAAGTCTCATCTTCTTTAAGGAAAATATCACCCTGACCCCACTTTGCGGCTGTGCTGACGCAGGGGTCCAGCAGTGTTCACACACATACCGAAACCTCTGCATGTCTATCGTGGCCATCAGGCTCTTGGAGCTATGCATTCGCTTCATGAACCTGACTAATTTCATACCTTTTGGGGTCTGGTGGCTTACACGAAGCAGACACATTGAACAGGGTGTCAAATACTGTAGGAGGCAAATGTCACCTTTTCCCCTGGTCCCGTATGCGCCTTTCGGCCACACAGCTCAGAGTTTCTCCTGACATGATTCACCGATCGATTGGTTTGGTGTCTCATGGTGCCCCAGTCCCAGGTCTGGCAGCTAGAACTCACTGGCTTTTCACCCTGCTGCTTCACCAGCAAAGCATTTGTGACCCCTCTCTCTTTCCATCTCATGTCTTTCAACTACAGCAATATATCGCATGCCTAAAAAACATCGGGAAATATATTTGTGCGCTTTGCAGAAACAGCTGAGTTTGTTTATACAGCTGAGTCCATGTGTGAAGATGAGGAATTGAATTATTCACTGCGTGTCTCAGACCTTGATGACTAAATTGGGATTTGCTTCTTTATCTTCCAGGGAGGAGGGGGAGCGGAGGCTGAAGGGGGAAAAGTCTAACAGAAAGAGGCCGCGTTGCGTCCCTCTGCTCCACTGCTGGGAGCATTGTGGATGCTATAATTAACCACCTACAGCAAGCAGAAGCCAGGCGGTATCACACGAATTACAACCTCACAAACCCTGTTATTAAATAGGCACACATGGCGCTACCTGACTTACATCTCTCAGGGTTTGTTTACCTTTTTTAATAAAGACGAACAAAAACTCCCAGGCAATTTCCACAAGATTTTAACACGCCTGTGTTAAACATCAGCCTGGATTAAAAAAACCCCACTTTTATGCTATTGGCAAAACATTGTGAAGGAAAAAGCCTGGTTATGCACAGGCTGCACAGTGTGCTATGGTGGTCTGTGCTCCCCACAGTGACTTTGGGGTCCAGAGACATCTTTATGGAGCTCATCGGCAGAAGGGAAAAGATTAGGGACCTTTAAAAAACTGATTTCTGAGGTTCTCTCAAGCTGTACATGCAAAGATGGAAGTGTCTACATCACCCTAATGCCCTCTGGATGCTTTTGCATCTTAAACAGATGAATCCTTGAAGAGGTCCCATTTGGTACAGTTAAACTAAATATATCTAGTTTCCCACTCCTATTCTATTTAACCCTGCTATTCAGAGTAAAATGGCCAGGCTACTAGTAATATGAGAGGAAAGGAGAAAACTCTGTCACCATGTAGGTACTTGCTTAATGTACAGAAAACCTGAGAAGATTTTGTATTATTTCTGTAAGCTTGCTGGGCACCCTTCAGTTTCTCCATCTTTTTATAAGCAATTGATCATTATGGGTTAAATGGGTTAAGGTCTTTTCTTTAGCAGAAAGGCAAAGAGCCTGGAGATATGTGCACTTAATTGTCTAACCTAGAGGTGGAGCAGTCCTTCAGGATTTGAATGAGGCAATTACCTGAGAGAATTAAAAAAAAAAAATCCAAGACAATAGGAAGTCTCAGCCACCAGATATTCATTTTTAATATATTCCACCCGCCCACCCCCTTCACCCCTGAGTGGGATTCAAAGAAACTATGTGAAAAAAAAGAAAGTTAAGAAGAGATCAGGAAGGTAAGAGAGAAGCTGAGAAACAGCTCAGGAGACCCAGAAGAGGACTGGGGCAGTGATGCTATGGCTGAAGGCTGGCAGACGAAGGTTTTACAGGAGTCTTCTCTTCTTCCCCAAGCTTTGCTTCTACCACCAGGCAACTAGTCATTGTAGCATCCCTTAGGAAAGCTGAGGTGCCTTGCCATGGCCCACACCAGTGGCCGGGCTGTCCCTGAGTCCTGCCCTCCACCAGTAGAAGGGTGCAGGTCCCCAAGGGCCCACAAACTGCCCCCACACCACCACCCTCATCCCAAGGCTACACCAGAGGCTTCTTTCAAATGTTATCTGAGGGGACCATGGAAAACCTCCCTTTGGTCAAAAATTCGTGATACACACTGCATGTATAAAAATACACATCCAGCGTGGGAACTGGAGAAAATCTGTGAATAAAGGTGGGTAAGAAAGGAGGAGAGAGGAAAGAGAGAAAACAAACTCTGAATTATTCACATTTTCCTAGCTGAAGTACAATAGTCATGAAAGCATTTGTTTTCTTGCAGCATTACTAGACTAAAAAGCTTCACAAGTCCTCACTACACTGGTGCTAATTCTGGAATGATGGATTGGGGCAAATGGGAGAAGAGATACATTAAAGAAGCCCATTTGATTCTGGGTTGCTTCCAGCAAGTCCCTGCAGTGTACTATCAGAACATCATTAGAAAATTTTACTCCTTCACTTCTACAAGATTAAAGCTATTCCCTCCTTGCTCTGGCCCAAGCACTAATAATTCCCACCCAAAACCATTTCACATATTGATAAAATAAAGCTGTCTATTTTGTGGTTTTTTCTCCATATAGTGAGCATAAACCAGGCTGGATGTTCAAAGCTGTAGATGCAGCAAACCTTACGGGTCTACCTTCATTAACACAGACACAGTTTCTCTGTCTGCCCAGGTTGCTTGGAGTGTGTAATTTTGCATTTCAATATCTCTTGAAAGTTTAATGAGTGCGAGGAAAAGACATCCTCTGTGTTTCTTGCTAGGACTTCGATCCCAGTAATCCCTATTTAAAGTTTATACAAAGGGCAGGTGAGTAGCGCAGCTGGTCTCCTGAGGAACGTTAGTACTTTCTGTGTTAGCACATGTCCCGTAACACTGCTAGAATCCTTAGGGTCATTTTGTACCCCATGCTTAATTCCTATACAAGGCCAGGAGAGGCAGAAGTTAACTAGACCTTTCCTCTCACCTTCTCCCTTTCCTGACTCTCATTTGATGCTCGAGTCCACTTGGCAATTTACATCCATGAAGCAGTCACCATCTGTTGGGAAATCAGTTCAGTACTGCCTCCGGAGACAGACACATATAACGTTTTGTGAGTCCCATCCATCTCACAGCATCCCGGCAGAGAAAGCTTTATAGGCCCCAAGCCCAGCATCAACGATGCGGTCAGTCAGCAACTCTGATTTCTCTGGCTTTTTTACTCCTTCACCAGACCCTCTCTATTTCACAAGTCTGCAAGGTGACCTGGAGATTCCTCCAGGGAAGAAGACGAGACCTCGTACTCCCCCCTCCCTTCTTCTCTTCCCTGTGTCAACTTTACAGCTGTTTGGGGGTTCTGTGTGTCACACTTACACACACACACTGCTGCAAACAAGTTGGAGCGCCATAAAGTAAAGGTTAAAAGAAAAAGGGAGATGAGCTGGAAGGGGATGCCTGGGAAGATAGGTTAATAGGCCTGCCCAGCTGAGGGGAGTTTCATGGCATCACTGGTTCCTGCTGAGCTCCCTGTCAAAGAGAATTCCCCTTCAGATCCCACAACAGTGCCCAGTGCCCGCTTCGGTTTGGGATGTACTAACTTGTTCCAGAGATTGTATAAAAGACTTCCAAAGTATTCACCACACAAGCACAATCCAGACTGCACAACTAAACTCCATATTTCCTATCAAAATCTTTTCTTTTCCCCCATATACAGCTGCTAAGCCCTGCTGCAAGATGTGGTATAAGTTGTTTGCTGAATGGTACTGTCCTTTTTCCTTAGGGAAGAGGAGTTAAAAGCATTTTCATGTAAAAGGCACAAATTAACAGATTTTCCCATCTCTGTTCACAGAGCTCAGAGTTTACAACAAGGACTTTTTAAGGAAGGCAATTCTTAAAATACCAGCAGTACATTACTGAGAGAGAACCTTCAGAAGCAGCTACCATTCACTAGCAATCCCCAAATCACGCTCCAGTTCCCCAGTGTGTGCAATACCTGCCCTCTTACAATGCACACTTTCAGTTATACTACAATTGCCTTAGAAATGAGCAGTCTTGAACAATGAGGCATGTTTCTATGATTCATTCTTTTGCGCTGTTCATTGACTTTCTCCTCCATGCATCCATCAGTAGTTACATCACTCTCCTTTCCTCAGGCAGTGCATACCTCCCAGGCTAATGCCTTTAAATATAAAGCAGATCTTGAGTTAAACATTAGCTACACACTAACTGGGGCTTGCTTTCCAACTGAATAATCAGCTTTAAAGGAGGTTTTCCACAGCTCAGTTGAGAAAGCTGCAAAGGAACTGCTTAGCAATCCTCTTGAAAGAAAGCATTCAGTGTTGGAAACCAAATTCTGTTTTATCTATTTAGACTTGTCACTAGTAATTACTTGAAAGCTCTATCAGCTTCTCGCTTTAATGATGTAGTAACTGCTACAAGACCTTCAGAAAGAGGGAGCAGATCATAACAAAACCGAAAAAGTTATTTTAAAGTAGGTGCATATTTCTATAAAACCAATGCAGAAATGAATTCCAAGAAATATCTTCACGTGCTCCTTGGCCAGCTCCTGAGATGACTCTTGAATTAATCTCCCATTCACACCAGGCTGAGCTAGCTTGACTACCAGAGCCAGGAGGGAGCACCTCAGTCCCTGGGATGAAGAGTCCAAAGCACGTGGGCCACACTTGCTCACCGCTTCATCAGAAAGGCAGCATTTACTTAAAACATGTAGTCTGAAGGCAGCCCGCCTAGCACAGGCTGACAACTAAAGCAGCTAAAGGTAAAATCTGGAAGGAAGATACTATGTATTTGGATACGTTGCTGTGAAAGGTGAGGTCTAGCCCCTTGGTGCCTCGGACCAAGCCTCGAAATCCTGCTCCAACACAGCAGCAGCAAAAGGCAAGCTTTCTGAAGCTGTTACTTGCAAGTTTTAGACTCTAAAAGGCAGCCCTCTCTTTGGGGTGAAATAAAGGACATCAGTTCTAGAAAAGTCTGTTGATCCACACTTATTCCCAACACGTTAAGACTGCCTGGCAAAGGCTTGTTTGCACAGCCTGATCTTCAAGGAACCAACTCTGAAAATTGGTGCTTTGAAAGTACTTTTGAGGACAGCTGCACAGTGGGAAGCCATCACACAAGACTAAGCAGATCTCTGGAAGCTGGGCATAGTAAACTTCATCACTGAAAGAAGACAGTACGTATCACTGGAGTGGACTGTAGGTAGCATCATGGCCTCAGAGCCCTGCTGAAACTGCATTGGTCCCCCTGATTGTCTGAAGGATCAGAAAATATATAAAATAAGAAATAGTTTATCTAGTGGAACCTGTCTCTTCTTTCCTATGTAACATGGTTACAACACCTGGAAAAAAGTCAGCGTGCAGATTATTTTCCTTCAACATAAAGATGAGCAGAAGTTGCCTCTCATTCCCCAAGTATCTTTTGGGGCATGGTTGTGTGACAAAACCCTTCACTCTGTTTAGCACAGGGTCCGCGTTGTACTGTGTGATGGGTGAAAGCTGTCAGACTTGGAGAATGGGACTTGGCTTGCACATGAGGTACGTGGACTTGTAAACAGTGTGTTTTCTGTGCCTAACTCCTGGAGGAGGACTAGCTGATGGCAAGGTGGTTTTGGATATCACGCGTCTACAGGTGCTTTGAAGCCCTGGCAATGAATACCAATGCTTGGGATTACTGCACCAGACTTTCTTCTGAGCCTGACTGGGACCATGATCCATCAGGAACTTCCTTGTGAAGTCCACCATGACCTTATTGTGTTAGGCACATGGGGAATGACCACGACCATGCCTTTGTAAGCTGGGTGGCTTTGGTCACATTGTATGCTGGTAGTTTGACATGAAGCAGGAGCTGTGCGAAGCTTCTGTCCAAAACTCACTTCTGTGGGCATGATAAGAACAATCATTATAGCAAGCAGGGACAAAAGCAAAGTAAAAGAAAGACAGAGAGAGATTAAAAAACAAGAGAGAAAAGAGCAATCCTTCCCCATGTTTTTTTGTTTTTCCCTCTGCCTCAAAACCTTTGTCAAGTGCAGAACAGAGTTCAGATTTGTTGGTTTTCTGTCTTGGTTTCAGCTGCCCTCTCTCTCAAGACTGATCTCAGCACTCAGAAAGAGAAAAGTGCATGCCTCTGAGGTCCTGCGTGGCTGAGCACAATGAACAAACACTCCCTCACTCCTTCCCCATCTTGCTTCTGCCTCCCTACAAGAAGGCTATAGGCAGGTCTGGCACCTGCAGCTGTTCTTGTGCAGCTTGCAGGTGCGTAGGAGCACTGGACAGTGGTATGCCATCAACACCATCCAAAGCAAAGGAGGAGAGAAAAGCAGAGTGCTGAGGCAAAAAAGAAAATCTACTTTTCCCCTTGCTACTCCTTAGCAGGGTTACAGCCAGTGAGGACTCCCTAGAAAAATGGCCATGACTCTTACCAGTACTGATGGGAAAATTCTGCCATTCCCTTTCACAGCATCGCAAATCAATGGGAAAATTATCCAGCTGAAGCATTAAAACAAATTCCGCAAAAGCCAGGATGAAAAAGTACACAGGTCAGACAGAAGAACATGCAGGCACTGTCAGTGATGGCTGCATCCCCATGTTTCTCAAAGTCTGCCCAAGATCCACTCAAATCAAGAGGGATGCTGAAGTGGTAGCTGCATGCTGAGCTCAGAGCAGATTCCCTGTAACAACCAGCACAGAACTTGGTGAATATCCTTTAAGATAATTATATAGCCAGAATGGGGAAAAGGCCTTTTGCTCCATAACACTGAATAATTCACCAGGATTAGCTACATTTGAGATGATACGCTGTTCTTCCAGCTTCCTTTTATAAAGCGCTTTGGAGGCAAAAAGGCGAGGAGGGAAAGCAGCACACAGTGAATGCTGAGGATTTTGTGCTTTCCCAAGAAAACTGATTTTCCAAGAGACTGCACAGCTTGCTGTTCCACATCCCCCATGGGTCAAGCTCTCCTCAAGGTGGATGGCGACACATGTCACAGAAACTTTCTGCAATCAATTAGGAGTGAAAATGTCTCATGAGCTTTTTGCACAGTTCATCAAATCAGTGAGCACAGTTTGTGCCTGGCTACCTTCCCTCACCTAAACCAAGGCTGCTTGAATGGGCCAAATCTGGAGGTTACGTAAAAGCTATTAAAAATATTTGTAATGTGAAGGGCACAGTGGGATTTTGTTTTATTATTTTTTTTAAAGGTGGCTGTCACTTTGCCTTTTTTCACAGAAAACCAAATGTTAGAAACTCCTGCACAGATGGTAATTTTTGATGCATTTTTCTGTCCTAGAAATGGGATTTGTCCATCAAATTCTCATCTGCTCTCCCTGTTTCTGTGATTTTCATTTCTGTTCCCTGCAGTTCCCTTCCAATACAGGCATTCAGGTGCCCTTTTAAGACTTTTTTTTTCTTACATGTCTCTCTCTTGAAGAGAAAGATGTGGCATTGTACTCCCCACTTCCACCTTCCTGGACAACCTGGTTCTAGACCATCCTAAGAAAGAAACTACCGGCAGTTCTGTTTTTTACCAGAGCTGTGATCCCACAGCAGAGGAGGAAACCATGCTAACATCCTTACCGCTCCAAGGTCATGAGAGCTGTGAGCAGCAGCCATTACAGGTAGAGCTGATCAGACCTTGGTCTGTTGTCACCACCTCCCTCCTGCCATGCTCCAGGACATCCTGACCTTGGAAACAAGGAACGCTGCTTCCTGAACCTGTTCCCATGTACCTTTATGCTGCTTGTCCTCTTGTGTTGCAGCTCCTTGCCTGTGCTCTTCGCTTTCTGATGTTTTGCAGCGAGGAAGTCACCAGTGCTGCTGTATTTACAGGCAGTGTTCTCTTTTTGCAGCAAACCTGTCTTTTGACTATGGAAGATGAGGGTAGCTTGTTCTTTAGCCACAACTACAGTGTTGCTCCTGTCCTGCCAACTACAGCCAGGGCTCTTCAAAGCCTCTTTGCACGCTGGGGGCTGTTTTGCAGTCTTAGATGCTAATTTTCCCCCCCATTTGATCTGTCTATGCATGTCACTGGGGACCCAGAGGGGCTCCTCTGAGGTGGGTATGTCCATCACGGTGTTCCCCTCCACAGGTTTTGGCTGCAAATGGTGGGCCAGGGAGCAGGACATATCAGTGGAGTGCTCTAGCTTTGGTATAAGTAAGGTCATACAAACCACTGATGTTTTTGTGGGTGTCAGGTCTTATCTTGCAAACTAAGGCAAGTCTAGTGCATGTCTGTTTTCTGCCAGAGTAAGTGCTGAAGCAGGGAGTCTCCTGCTATGTTCTGCATTAGGGCTGAGGCTTCAGCCCAGGGAAAGAGTGGTCAGCCAGATCTGGCAGAACAGATCAAGCAAGGCCTGGGAAAAATCATAGAATCATAGAATTGTTTAGATTGGAAAAGACGTTTAAGATCATCAAGTCCAACTGCCAACCTATCACCACCATGCCCACTAAGCCATGCCCTGAAGTGCCTTGTCTACATGGGTTTTTTTAATACCTCCAGGGATGACGACACCACCACTTCCCTGGACAGCCTGTTCCAATGCCTGACAACACTTTCAGTAAAGAAATTTTTCCTAACATCCAATCTAAACCTTTCCTGGCGCAACTTGAGGCCATTTCCTCTTGTCCTATCACTAGTTACTTGATAGAAGGGACTAGTACCCACCTCTCACTACAGCCTCCTTTCAGGTAGTTGTAGAGAACGATGAGGTCTCCCCTCAGCCTCCTTTTCTCCAGACTAAACAATGCCAGTTCCCTCAGCCAATCCTCATAAGACTTGTGCTCCAAGTATGCATGCATATGTATGGCAGGAATTGCTACCTGAAGAGCAACACGGATACTGCACAAACTAACCTAAATACTGACCATGAAATAGGTCAATTTGCCTGCTGGGTTTTTTTTTTTTTCAGTTAGGCTTTAATGCATATTGCACCTAAAGTGACTAAGCAGGCGCTCATCTCCTCGGCTGATGCCTTTTAAGCAGGTTGTTGAAATGATGGCAGCCAAGCAACAAGGGTGAGGGAAGGACTTCAGAGCTCCTGCTCATCCGTGCCCAAGCAGCCTTTCTGCAGCTTGGCACTGGGTGCCTTCACTGGAGGGGTTTAATGCCATGCCATGCTCCCAGCAAGCGAGAAGCTATGGTGTCCTTTAACAGCAAACCGCATTTGTTACTTGTGCTTGGATGCATGACCTCTCTTTCTCAGCTGTGGGTGTGGGCAGTGATTTAAACAAAGCATTAAAAGAGAGGAAAAAAATAACCAGCATGGAAAAGCCTGCAGCATGCCTATGGAGGCAGTAGAGCATTGAGATAAATTTACTTGATGGTTTTCTGCAGCAGGGGAGAGACAGCACCTGAAATTTATGCTATCATTAAACTTTCATGTGCAGTAGCCCCATGAATCCAGAGGAGTGACACAAAGCCATCAACCCCAGAAGCATCGCAGTCGTTTATCAAACTCACAGCTTTTCCCCAAAAGTGGGTAATGGGACAGGGCAAAGAAGTTCACAGTCGAGGACTCTGGCATTGATTATTGTATGTAGGCTACGGCAATTGCAGGCAATAATTTCATTGTTCACCAACTGTTACGCTTTATAAAAAATGAAAATAAAACTGATCAGGCATGAAGGTGTTATGCAACCACTTTCAGAGTTCTCTGCATCTTCCAATACAAATCCACTGATTCCCAAGTACAGCCAGATATGGCATGGCACCAGCTGAGCTGAGATGGGATGGGATGGAGACCCCACTGCACTTATAGAGATTCAGCTTGCAGGACAAACTACGGTCAAAAGCAGCCTGACCAGGGAAATCTCTAACCTTACCAAAGTGCCTCTGACAGTAAGGACTCCTTATTCTTTCAAATGTTTTATTCAAATGACCTGCCACTGTTGTTTTACTTTACCCTAACCACATTAGAGTTTAAAGTGTTCAGGGACAGAAGCCAATTTTAGCAAGTTCCTGAAAACAATGCATAGCTTTTTCTGGAATGGAGATGGGCAGAGACACATGATACATTTTGGCTCTGTTCGGGTGTCCCCAGTGCGCCTTTGGAAGTGAGGAGCCAAAGGCAGAAATCCACCCCTGATCTTCAAAATAACTTTCACCACCATCTGTAAAATGGTGTGAACCAGGAAGAAATGAAAGGAAGCTGGTAGAAAGGAACAGCCGAGTGGATAAAGTCTGAGCAAAATTCTGCAGCTTTCCAAATGGGATCTAGGGAGGATTGGCGAGCAATCGGGTAGATCCCACAGGACCAATAGTTGCCAGGGAAGGAGCATGAGAGGGTAAAAATGAAGAGCTCTGATCTACAGCTGTCACCTGTATTTTTCTAAAATCTAACAAGAACAAAATATGAAATTCAGAGATTAGGCTTGACAATGGCTCTGTTGAGGTGATTCATTTGTCAAGATCAGCTGACGTACACATGGATATGACAAAACACATTTGTTAGCAGGCCAGGAGGGAAAACTTCCCATGATTGTATCCAATGTTAACAACTGTGTCCGCCAGCATCTAAAGTTACATCAATAGAGTATATATTTAGGCAGTATCTCCAGGTGGTTGCCGGGAAAAGTCTAGGTTATAATTCAGAAACCTGCATTTCTGCCTAGTTTTGTTTTATACAAATGTGTCTGTGCCTAATTGCCTTGCCTGATGGCATGAAGGCAAAAGCCCCAAATTTATATGCTTACCATTTCACACCCATTCCTACAGTGAAGGCTCAGGCTCAGCTGTCCCCAGGTGTTGTCATTGAATTGTGCCCCTGTAGGTGCTTTGATTGAGTTTTGGTTTGTGCAAGCCAGATGCAGCAATGATAAAGATGGGAAGGCAGGAGATGCAGAGTGCAACCTGACCCCCATCACGAGGGGCTACCAGCAACACATGTTCTCACTGACAAAGACTGAAGGAAAGGCATCTCACAGCCAGGCTGCTTCTCTGTCTTGGTATTCAAAGGTGAGGGACTGGATGGTGGCAGTGAATGAAGAGACATGGGTTGAATCATTTGCACAGGCACACATTAGAGGTCTGGTTCTGATCAGGATTTTAAACTAGGAGGTCCTCAAACAATGCCAGCAAAAAGTTCAGTATTATGCATTTGCAGTTTAATGTTTTGGCTATAGCTTGTTAACTCGCCATATAACTGCTGCTGCTTTGTTCATTATATTAGCTTAATTGCTGTAAGCCTAGTGTGTCTGAATCAATCAAAGTTAAAACAATAGAATTATGTTTTTACATAATCACTTTTGACTAGAAAGCAAGCTGTGCAGAAGGAGGTTCCACATGATGTTTTCAGATATCTTTACAAAGGAATGATAATTAATTCTGCACTACTTCTTCTGAAGGGATAGAAGAAGATGGGAAAAGATAATGGTCCATGGTGTTGCATAATCCCTGCCCATTCGGTTTGCTGCAGTATGCTGATAATGAATGATCTGAAGTATAAAGCTGCTTTGAGCCCTAGCCCAAGAAAAGCTTAACACACACATCAGGACAAAATGCACAGCTCTGTTTTCTGGGCGGGAGCTGGGTCATTTCTATCCTGATTCACAATGACAACTCAGACCCATTTACGATGGTTCTGTGAGGCTGAGTGCCAGCAAGCAGATTGCCTTGGAAAGCATGTTCGAGCACATGGTGAAGACCATTTGCCATGCACAGCAGACCAGAGCTGAATAATCGACTCGCCACATCCAAATGCAGGTTTTCAATCCAGGCTAGCCACCTTAATGAGTTGACATTTACTCCCAGTTCTAGCAATGGGTTAAACTAAACTAAAGGTCCTGATGAAGGACAGTTTCTCTTTCCCTTGCTCACCCTTCCTTTTCCTGTGAACTTTTCCGCGCGACCCACAGAGGCCCTATCATCTCCACTAAGGTGAAAATTTCTTGGAGAATACCTTCCTTTGCACTTACAGGCACATGCCATGTTCCTCCTCTCCCTCCTTCTGAGCTCATTCCGAGAAGTGGAAGAACATATTTATAAAGAATCAGCGACATACATGAAGAGCAAGTCACACACTAAGTGCATGTGAAGTTTCAGTAGAAAATCAAAACATTTTGGAAATCCTCTGCTTTGGGAGATTTCTGAACTTTTGGGGTTTCTGAGCAAAGTAAGGTATGCTCTTATTGGGGGAAAACAATAATGTGACAAGACAGATGAAAGACATTTGATCAGTAAAAATTAGATGCGGCTCTGAGCTTTGTCCAGTCCAGGAGTGGTTAGATACAAGACACCAGAGAAGGTTAGGGGGACATTTCTAGTCAAAATAAGGAAAAAACCTTATATTTTCAGACTGACTCCCAGCAGAAAGCAGCAGTTATAATCGATTTGTTTGACCATAGGTTTTAGATATCTATGTGAAACAGAAACCAGATGATGCTTCTAAGCCTTGAAAAAAGCTAAGACTGGATGAAAGTCCCAGAGTGAGCTGTCTCCTGCTTCACCTAAGTTATTTCACTCCTTTCCACTTGTGTTGCCATCCTTCCTCTCTTATCACATGGTATTTTACCAACACAGCAAGGGACTGCGTTAGCCATACAATGAGCAAACAGTAGAACAAATGCACACATTACACACCAAAATACCTGCCATTAATTCTAATATGATCCAACCATATTCTTAGACAGCTGGTTCATGAATCATGCAGAGAAATGGGTCATTTCAAAATATATGGAAAAATCTTGTGAATCTACACTGTGTAATATTGCAGTACTTGCATATCTGTTATTAATTATAATTTATTCTTACTGCAGAACCTGGACAATGAAATGCCTGTATTTTATCTTGTAGAAGGTTCCTCAGGTTTAAAATAATTTTAAATAGAAAAATGAAACTATCTTAATTAAAAAAAAAAAGAATTGTAGGGGTGCTGGCACAACTATTAGCATCACTGAAGGCTGTTGATGAAAATGACTACCATTCTCCGTCTGCAGCACGTTCAAAGAAAAAAATGGCTGTGATTTGACAGGACTTCAGAAAATTGTTTCCTTGGAGCTAACACCTTTAGTGACTGGGTAAGACAATGTAAGCAGCAAACTTTGATTGGTAAGCCATCCTGAAGTTTTACATTACTCTAGCAAAAGATTAAACACAGAAATGCAGCGGGGACCTTGCTGTGTCAGGAGCAATGCATGTAGAAGCTCAGGCAAACCTAGCATTAACGCTGCTAGATTCACATGTTATAAAACCTCACCCAACGCATCGATAGCAAACACCAGCACATCTCCAAGGACTCCACAAAAGGACTTTGTTATCTCAACCTCCATTTGAAGGACAGGGCACATGAAGGCACTGTGAGCAGAAAAGGTTTGCTTAACCTTAGTTAGGTGGTATGAGGAAGATGGGAAATTCCTCCACGCCTCTCCCACGCCGTCTTGTAACACCCATAAATTTCTTACAATGCCGAGGGCGTGCTGATGCCCCACAGAGGACCAGGAAGCCGAGAACCCCGTGTTAGACCAGACCCAAGCTGGTTCCCTCCTCTGGGGGAGTGCAACATTTCGCAGAGGGACCAGTTTGTGTCCTTACAGCAGGGCTTACGGCTTCAGGTGTGGCACTGCGAAGGGCCTCACTCTGCCTGCCCGCCTGAGCAACGTGCCTTGCACTGCGCACCCATGCTGAAAGCTGGGCTCTCTACGTACTGCAGCAATGCAGAAAACATTCACAGCATAGCAGGTAAAACAAAGAGGTCTTGCAATAGGAAAGGTGTTGCCAGGTACTTTGTCAGAGGGGGCTACTTTTCCTGAACCCGGCAAAGCTGACTGAGTTTTGGGAAGAAGGGCTTGACACATCATTGCACATACTCATGTAGGTAGTGACATTTGTGGATTTACATCATCACGATTAAAAGGAGAGCAGACACACACCTACCTAATGCAAATTTGTTAATGTAGTATGTTCCTCTTCTAGCTTGCCTGCTATTAATTTATTCATGTGCCCCAGCCCATACATACTTGCTGGATTTTGCCATTTCTGACATAAAACCAAAATACATACTACCACCATAGCAATGTTAGTGAGAGTAGTAAACAGGAACTTGTTATGGGCACGAAAAATGCTCTGAAGAAAAGCCTAAGTCATTTTGGATTTCAGTATTGGTACAGCTAGTTTATACCATTAAAGCAGTAGTAAAAAAACAGAACATATTTCAACCCAAGCAATTACTTCATTTAATATTTGACACCACTGAAATATAGATACAGCTCTGGTTACCCTCTGCATGGTTTTCTTCCATTGTTTTTGCTATATGCCACTATCAATTTAATAATTGGAATAACAATCACACCAGAAAAAATGTTATTTCTGACTAAGGACTTATGCCACTGGCTCCATATGGAAAGCACATGAAGAAAAGAACTAGGGAGGGCCATGGCTATGGAAAATGAGCCACATTCCTGGTTTTTGTTTTTTTTTTTTTTCCCCTTTCCCCTTCCCCAAACTCTTAATTGTGGTCATCTCTTTCTGGAGGTTCCCAGGAACATGGGAACCACAAACACGGAAGAGCATCTCTTCCTCCATTGGGTGGGAAGAGAACTACGTCTCTGGAGGAGTAACTGCACCAGGGAATCCAATGGAAAACCCCAATATCCATCTAAATTAAATCTCTCATGTCAGCTTTGAGGTATTTTTAAATGTCTATCTCTGTGCCTGCAGAGTCACAAGGATTAAAAGAGGCTGGAGTGAAGTGACTCTCAAATGCATTGCTGCAAGTCGGGGAGAAAGGAATGGTATGCAAGTCCCTAGCATGGCCTGAATTTGGCCTGGGTTATGACACTGGAAATTTGTTTTGCTAAACTCTTAAAACAGAAAAACAACCTTTCAAGTCATGAGGTGCCACAACGCCTTCAAGACAACAGTAAGCTAAGAAACACCCTCAATGATTTGGGAATTTTACTATCAGATTCAAGTGGAGAAAATTGATCTCTCCAGTTGGCAACATATACAGAAAGTCTTAGTTTGCTCTGTCCTTTGACATATTTTCAGCTTTTAGAACATAAAACGTTAACAGTGATTAACGTGGAGCTGGCACGGGCCAAGGCAACTTGTCATAACTCAATACATCCATATTACGGTACACTCCAGGGACAAGTAGATTGAAGACAGCTGGCTTTGCAAATTTACACCAGAACTTGTCTCAGTACTATGAGGAAAATAAAATATTCATAAAAATATTCTAGAATCCCCAAATCTATATGAATTTGTGCCAGAAACTCATACAAAACAAAATAATTATTCAATAGCCATTATTCTTCTATTTATAAAGTTTCTGTCACTCACTGGCAAACAGAGGTAATAGCACTTGACTTGGAAGACAAATCACAAACCATGGAAAGTTGAAAGTGAATTGCAAGTCATCAGCCTGAGCGTGTTGCAAGCTGAAAAGTGTTGGTCCTAACTATTCTGAGAATCCTTATGAATAACAAATACATTTGAAGAAACCCAGATCATTTCATGCACAACTCAACCAGAGAAAAACAGGCTAAATTTATGAGCATCACTCACAGTGGACAAATTAATCATCAGCTCTGCAATATGCTGCAACTACGACCAGACAAAGTATCTAACATCGAGCATGAGTAAAATATCAGTTGGCATTCCCCAGCAACAAACTCCTTTAATGCAGTTTCAGGCTCATTTTCTTTCCCAGGGATGAAGTCGTAGAGATGAATTGTCCCAGCTTGTCTGTATGAACATATAATACCCCTGGTATTGGATGGGTTCTCGAGAGCGTGTACTTCGCATTCCCCTTTGTGAACAAATGGCCAACAGTTGGGAATGTTGGCAGGACATGACACAAAGGGCAGGCCACTCTCAGAGATGAAAATGGCATTAGGACAAGTGTGATTTACGGCGGTGACTTTGGCGTTTCCATATCTCTTTTGGGTTATTCTTGACACAAGCACACTGACTCAGAGGAGCAAAGAGCTTTGAGTTGGAATAGATACCGGATGTTTGGCTTCGGGCTTGGCAATCTTGTCGTGACCTTGGCAATGAGAGCCAAGGGAGAAGAGATGAAATGGATGAACTGGGCGATGGTAATAGCAGCCCAATCAGAGCCCGTAGGTTTCCCTCACAGCCCCATGCAGGAGCACCATGCGAAGCATGTCCACGTCAAAACCTCAGACTAGTATTTGTGGAGAGGAAATACATCAAACTAATTCATAATGAAGTGAATAAGAATCATCACAGAACAATACCACCAAAACTAAGTGTTCTGCAGCCATAGAGACCCTGCAACTTGGGGGTTATTTTCACTCCCGTCCCTTGTTGTCTTCACACTCACGGTCTCTCAGACCTCTGCCTTCTCCTCACACAGCATCTTCCTGACTTGGACCTTCCTGTCCACAGTTTCTGCAAAATCTCTGGCTTTTGTCTCACCAATTTCTCTCTTCCTCTATCTAGATGTTCTTAGCCTCTTCCTGCTTTGTGTGACCAGTCTCTACCCAGGCTTCCCACAGTGCTCCTATCTTTTTTCTGTGGCATAATCACCTGGAAGCTCTGCAGAATGCCCAGCGCTGCTCCCTCCTGTCCCTCTGCCCCTATTCCCCATCACAATCTGCTCTTGCTGCTCTGCGGAGCAAGGCAATGGGTCTGCTCGTGCCTCTCTGTCCCATCTGCTCCTTTCCTTTGGTGACATCCCTAATCCTTGCTCCTTGCTTAAGAGAAGGTGATGCATCCATAGATATATATAAACACACACATACACACAAGCTTTCCCTTCCACTGTCCCCAGCCACTACTTTTGGAAGAACCGTCCCGGCAGCATGCTTCTGCAGGGGCCACAGGGCCAGTTCCCCAAGACCACTTAGGCTACCTCTAAGGGGCAGACACAGGAATTCAAACACCATGAGGAAAAAACGTCAAAACCTTCGGTGTCTTCCCTCAGACAAAGCAAATAGTGGCACACAACCCAATGAAGCCGCAGTCAAGGTTAGCCTTGTTAAGGTCATCTTGTTAGTTGTGTGATGAAGGCGTAGGTTTGGGTTGTTTTTTTTTAAATTGCGTTATGCAAAAATGATCCACCAACACACAAAAAGATGCACAGTCAAATAACCCAGGGGAAAAGAAAAAGAGACAGATGGAGAATTTGCCTGGCTAATTTTCTCCCCTGTGGCTACTGTGCTGTTTCTGCTAGAAAGGATGTGGAAGGAGGCAAAGTGAGTAAATATAAACTGACTTTGTGGGATGCATAGATAACTGTAATATTTCTTTAAGTCCACATGAAAAATACCAGTGAAAAGAAAAAAGGATTAGTAAAAGCCAGAAAAGAGACTTTATAACCCAAACTAACAGCAAAGTGGAATTTCTTTTTTTATCCTGGTAAAGTTCCTTGTTCAGTTTTGCAAACAAGGAACACTTCTGTCCTTAATTTAATATCTTTGAAGAGACCTAACCTCTCCACTTGAAGTAAAGTTCACAAGAAAGGATTTTACCAAAAAATAAAGGAGTTCAGTGTTTGCTTCAATAAGGACCAACGAGATTCTTTATATTTGCCAAGTGCCCAGCTGTGAGTGAACCCAGGGGCTGCTCCGTCTCCCTTTGCAACGCTGGGAAGGTGCTTGCCAAGGGGGTGAAGCACGTTAGGATGCACAATTCACAGCATGCATCAAATGACCTCCGAGCCACAGAGTTACCCACTGGTGCTACCTGGCGATGGGCAGGAGGCTCCATCACCACCTCTGAACCAGAGCAACGGTAACGAAATATTAGGGGCCATATTCTGTGTATCACATAGCCATGGACAAACCTATTTTCCACCCCACCCTCTGAGCCAGGCAGGTGGTGTGGATGAGAGGTGGGCTCACGGAGCACGAGCGGTGCCCAGAGCGGTCACCGAGCGCAGATGGCACGTGCCCGGCTGCCTGGTGGGTGCAGCGTGCCCTGCTTTCCTCGGAGTGACATTCAGCAGGGGGATGTGGCAGCTGCTCGATCATCTTCCCCGGGGACCTTCGGATCAGTCCTTTTTCCCTACGTCCCCCCTTCTCAGGCAAGACTGCTGCCCGTTGTCACCTCCAGTGATTCCCAAGGGGTGGTTCTGTCACTTGAATCATTTACTGCCTTTCCCCCAGTTGCCCCCGGCCAAGTCTGTGGATTCCCCAGGGCTTCTTTTGTCCCTTTGGGCAGCTGCAGCGATCTGACATGGGTCAGACCCAGGGCTGCGGGCACAGGGTGCCAGCAGCGTGCTGTGGCCAGCAGAGAGACATCATACTCACAGTAGCATGCAGGTCTGGGTTTTTTTTTTTTTTTTTTTGCTTGGTCTGCTGGCTTGCCCCATTGCTTGTTCCTCACACACCACATTAGGGAAAGGCTAGCCATAAAATCCTGTATGTATTTTTCTTAGCATCTCTGGCTGCTTAGTCAAATGGCAAAAATATAACTACTTCAGAGAACTGGTTTCCTTTTATGTACAAAAAGCAAAAGGCAGGGAAAGAGAATTCTGTCTATGTTAAGTATTTTCTTTGCTTTTGTTCACAAAGGGAAGGAATTAGGCAGTTAATAATAAAACCTGTAACAATTGTTTTGAATGTTGTTTACAGTGGGGGGTTATTTTTTAAGGCTTCTGTTCTCCCTCCTCCCTTTCTTTCTCTTACTGAATAGAAGAGAAATTGCCTAATTTAGTTTGGTTGCTCAGTTGGCCATATTAGTGCATTTCACTCAGAAGAGCATCCCCAAGAAGAATGGCATGTTTTTAATGCCCACTTAATGTCAGTCTTTGCATTTCTGCTTAGTGTTGACTAGTGAAGTCACTCTGAAGATCCAATTTACAAGCTATTCTCCTGGTCTCTAGAAGAATGTTAGGTATTTCTGAGCTGAAGAATTACTGTACTTGTAGCTTGACCTCCAGATGTAAACATCTGCTCTGTTCACCCCTTGTAAGGGTAAAGTTGGAACATTTTCTTATAAGCCCATTTCTGTCTTCCAGCTGCATCTGTCCCAAAAAGCTATATATGCTGGTCTCTGAAGTATTAAGTAATCCCCTTACATATTATGTGAATCTGTGTTAGATAGAGTAAAACCTGCGTGCAAATGTGTTTTGGCTTCTGTGGGTACAGCAGCAATTAAAGGACCAGTGAGTGATGGCAGTGGCCATTCCCATGTTCACAGCAATTGTCTTAGAAAAGCAGCAAGAAAAGTGACTTTGCAGAGTCAAGTTCTGCATTGGCAAGGAGGCGCTACAGTTAAACACAGCACTTGGAGAACAAAAATATTTGTATTCAAATTACCTCCATCCAGAAGCATGATTATTGTCATGGAGCAGTGCCTGCAGATGATTTCTCCTAGATAGATGATTAGAGGGACAAAGTTTTTTCTTGGCAGGACTGAGAAGGACCACCAGTGGGTCACGTAACAGCGCATATGGTTTCTGGCCCAGTTCAAAGCTTTTCCCATTTCATCCTATAGCAAAGGGCCAGCACAGGCACTAGTCTGTCGTGGTTATGGGTCCCCAAAGGCACTCTGTGCAGATACTGTGACCTACAGAGTGTGTGCAGGTAACCAGAACAGACTTGACTATTTTCAGCAAACCACGTATTCAACATAAAGCCATCCTTTCACATGTTTCATCTTTCAGCAATTATAATACTTTCCAATTGCAGCTGTTTCTCACCAACCTCACATGTGCTTTCTCAATGAGACGCTTTTTGAAAGCCTACCAAACCACATTAGTGGAAAGCCTTGTCTGACAGCTCTTGCAGAAAAGTGTCACAGGAAGCAAATAAAGTGGGCAGTACACTAATTATTTTTCTTCAGACAAATTATTTTAAACCCATTTCCTCCCACCATTAGCTGAGTAGCTACACTGGAGGCACTACACCACACTGAACAGCCCCAACATCTGCTGATGGTAGGAAGGTTCAGTGCCCAAGATGTGCTTGTTGGGAAACAGGTTCCGCTTGGCTTGAGAAAGCACATGAACGATAAGTAACAACAATATGGAAAAAATCCATGAATACATCCAGTTCTCTTTTCTAGTGCTTAGCAGGAAAACACCCTTGGAAACAAAAGAGGTTGCTCAGTCTTTAAGACAATGAGTGGTACTCCCTAAACACATTTAAGTACCTCTGGAGTCTAGTTTTACCAACCTTCCAAACATACTAAAAGTATCAAGGCACCTATTTCCTTACTAAAATTTACAACAGGTAACCTAAGTGCCAGGAGCCTACAACCCTAGCAGGGCTGGACATGAAACTTTAAAATAAGATAATATTTGCAGAACCACATACTTCCCACCCTCCAAACTGCAAATTTACACACCAATTCCTTCCATTTCAAGTTACCACAAATGTGGGGCAAGGTATCACTTACTATACGAAGAAGTGTTTGGTATGCTGCAGGACTGATGGCTCAGCAAGGGAAGGCAGGATAACCCAAGCACCAGAGAAGAGCAAAGGGAGAGCAGCAGGGCAGCATGGGGTCTTTAACAGGTTGGAATAATAACCCACATGTGGTGCTGCTTAGTATGCTCCCACCACTAGATAGGGAGAGATTGGCCAGCCCTGTGCCAATCGGCTGGAGAAGGCAGACATTCAGGTGTGATCTGGCTAAAATTAAGCCAGCAGGCAGATTTGCATATCAATTGCCCATGGCTGGTACTTGCATAACCATTTATTCTGTTGCCCATAAAGATCCCTTGCAGGTTATCAATACGTACAATGGTTTCACAGCATCAGATTTCTGTATCTGTGGCTGCATTCCAGCAAAACAACCCAGAAGACTTGTTCTGTGCTCAGGTCAGAGTGTCAGTTCAAACTCATTTCTCTCACTTCAGCTTTCATAAATTTCAGTTTGGTTTCTCAAAACTGATCCACACAGGAACTGATATGAATACCTGATATTTTTCCTGGGCAGACCTATTGCAGCAACAGATGAACTTTGCACAGAATCAGTTTTTTCATCCCTCTTGCACCTCTCTGCTTCTCTGAGCAGCTGCCTGGTGATGTCTTCCTTTTAGCTGCCTGAGGCTGGGCCAGGCAGGGCCAGGCAGCGATGGGGATGCTCAGGTGCTGTCCCGGGGGTAGTGAGACATTGGCATGGCAGGGGTGGGCAGGATCCACCTGCACGTAACACGGCAAATCTGGCCTATCTGGAAACCTCTGTCTACTCCTTTAGGAGAAAAAACAAAACAGTATGTCCAGTGTGGGGCCATGGCACTGAGGCAGAGACAGGAGCTGTCTAAAAAGATGAAGTCATAAGAATAGAAGAAAAGAATTGCGTTTTGGCCCAGAATAAACCTCCTGTGAAAATTTCCAAATAGGAGTATTTTTCCTAGCCTTCCCTACTGCCTTTGAAACTTTCCATAGGGAACGCTTCATTTTCCCACTCCAGCCACAGCTGCATGACCTCAACGTGACTGTGCCCTCCCGTTGGCTTAGAAATCTCGTAAATTCCCCTTTATGGGCACCGGCAGTTCTGCGGTGAGGGGTGTGAGACTGATCTCCCCACTGAGATTAGATGCGCGTGCAACACCAACTCTGTGTTATCTGCACATCTCCCGGTGCTGTCAGACATGATAAGCATCCACCACAGGATAGACATAATCGGCAGAGTGAGGAGAAGTGGGGCTCTGAGAGCGAAGGGAGAGGTGAGATGCCCCCCGGCAGGAGCCGTACACCTTGCCTCCAGATAATTTTATTCTGTAGGCCTTGGGTTACTGCTCTGCAATTTCACTGCCTGGGGATTGCAGAGGACAAGAAAACTTCTCCCCTTACCAGTTACGCTGAAGTAGGAGTTGTCTGCAAGCCCAGCTATCCTGTGTTGGGTATATGATGAGCTGGTGATCTGAGCCTAACTCCTAATAAGAAGGATCCTGGAAAATTGCCATATCCCTGCAATTTGTTTTAAGTCAATCTAATAAACATGGTGTTCAAAAAAACCCCTTGAAAACTGAGCTTCAAAGACAAGTTCTCTAATGGTAGGAGGTGCTAGGATTAAATTGCCCATTCAAACTTTATTTTGCTCCTCTCTGCACATTCATTATTATACAGCTTTTAATTGCAACCTACATTTTGCAAAGAGCTCATATCTCCTTCACTGAACACGATGGATGGAAAGAAGGAGTGACATGGAGTTAAAACGCAGATTCCTGACAGGTAAGATTTGATCCCAAACTGCTGAAGTCTGGCAGACTGTAAGCAAATGAATGTAGGGTTTCCCACTGCAAAGTATCTGGTAAACTTAACTGTGACAACAGCCCTAACAATAATAGTGTAGTGACTCCCATGGGAAAACCAATTTGATTTAAATAATCTTTACAGCCCTTTAAAAATTCTGTTTACATGATAAAGATATCATAAACGCATATGAAATGAGACAAGGGAGGCTTCTGGGGAGGAGGAGAGATGGGGAGGCAGGATGGGAAGACTATAGATGCTTTTAAATCAATGGGAAACAAACAAAACCCTTAGGAAGTTGGCTAGTGGGATTGTCAGATAATGCTTCCTATAAGCCTTATGGAAAAAAATGTATTTATGCAAAAGAGATACAAACTGAAACGGCAAATCTGCTTTAAATTTTGAAAAAGGTCTATTTGCTTGCAAATCTCTCGTCAGCTGCAGAAAAGATATCAGAAAAGGATAGGACTGAAAGTCAATTTGCTTGCAAATCCTACAGATAAAGACGACACTGGGATACAATGGAAGAAATAACATGCACATCATTTTCCTCATTTTGTCATTTGGAGCTTACAAAATTTTTCTGGAGCATATCAGCAAGTAAGCTTTAAGGGGTGAAAAAAAGCTGGACTGTGTTTATTTGAAGAAAGTTTAGATAGCGAGTTGTCTACACTTTGGCAAACTCACAGTTCTGTGGGAGCAAAAATAAACCGTTTAATTTTACTTCCAAAGAAAGAATGAAAGATAATAAACTCAAACTGCAGAAAACAAGAGTAGTCACTGTTGTTGCTGCTTTTGAAACAGTAAGCTTTGGCCTAAGTTATCTTATGTTCAAAACTCAACAGCAACCAGAAAGGTAATATTCACAATAGATATGCAATTTTTCCCAAACTTCTTTTTTTTCTACTTTTCTTTCTGTATTTGTTAATAAAAGCTCACAGAAGCAGAATAACATTATATTCACTCTACAGATCATATGCCAAGTAGACAACTGTGTATAAGAAGTATTTCTTCTCTATATGCAAATGAATTCTTTTTTACAGAACGCAAAGGATACAAATGCAAATTACGCAGAAGTAGTTTCATCAAGTGTCTTTAAAAAGAAAAAAAAAAAAGGCTTCCAACAGCAAGATTAGCAGCTGGTGTAAATGCAGCTCCACATTTCCCTTTTCCTTCCATCAGACCAAATCCTGTCTTTGCTCCGGGAGTCCCTGCCCCAAAGCTCAGCAGCGGCTCTCTGCTTTCCCACACACCTCCCTCTCTGCCTGGAGAAGTGGGGAGACACCAGCACCCACATCTCCCACTCCCCATCTCCAACCTCTGTGTTTAGACTCGCTGCTGTCATGGCATGAGCAGGGACCTCACTGACAAGCAACCTGCCACTGCGTGGTACCCACACCTCGTCCCTTTGCAGGCACCCATCTCACGTAGGTTTTCCTGCAACCTTCCTGGCATGGGGACCATGCTTTCACCACGGGGTTATGGTCCATGGCTACAGTGGTCTGATGAAAGGAGAGAATAAGCTGTCTGAAAGAAAAGCTTTACCAGGGCGAGCAGTGGAAAGAACGGTCTGTATCACATGTGCAACAAGGGGGCTGAGGCCTTAGCAGTAATAAAGTCCCAGCCAACCCTATCAGCTGAATAGGGCTAAGAAATGACACAGGCAGAACATAGCAGCACAAAGCTGAAGAGGAAAAACCCTCCAAAAAATCATAAAAGAGGAAAACCCCTCAAATCAGGATGGACCCCAAGAAACGTAAACCATAGGTGGCAACTGGAGCATAAGCAGTCCATATTGCTGTTCAAAAGCCACCCCCATACCCTGCTCTCTCAAAAGACCCCCCAACAGTTTCCATTCACTGGGGCTATTTCTGTTTACCTGGCAAGTCTTCAGCGGACAAGCTGCTGTTTTTAAGGCGAAAGATGAGTAGCTGCCCTATGAGCAGGCTGGGATCGCACAGCTGCCTGTGGTCCTCAGGGACCATGTGCCACCAGAGCATTTGTGGATCTGTTCAGTCCCTTCCTCATGTGCATGAGCCCTGGGTTATTTCTAGTGAAGCAGGAGCACGAGAGACAAACCCTCCCGAGCATCCTCTGCTAGCTCCCAAACACCTTCCCTGCCCAGTTAAAGACCTTAATTCTTATTATAAAACCAAGAGGGAGTTGTGATTTGGCTTATAAGCCGCCAGGACAGCTCTTGCCTTCAGGGTCAGTGTGCCCATGAGCCAGAGCTGGCTGCAGTGGCCATGGCTGGGGAAGGGGGAGGCATTTCATGGAAGGAGCAGCCTCGTAGAGGGGCACCGGTCACGGCCAGCCTTGAAGATCCTTTGCAACACCTTCATCTTCCCACAAGCTTTCTCCAATCAAGGAGTCCTGCTCGAAGCTGAAAGCGCTCGTGCTGTTGACTGCAAGAAAGAGAAGTTAAATCTAATCCACCCCTTCTTCCTTCCTGCCACAAAAGAAAAACCACTAATCCTAGCAGATCTTTGACCAAGAAAAAAAATGAGGGAACGGCACAAACTCCATGAAACCCCTAAGGTAGGTGGCTATTGCCTTTGTGTAAGAAGTAGGCAGATACTCAAGTGAATGGTGCCCAGTAAAAGGCCGAAGTCAAGAGGCAGGGCCATCCTCCCTGCTCCCCTTCAGTTGGCAGCCCCATCCCATCCCCACTGGCTCGGGCACAGGCTGGCCCATGCCTGGCTGGAGCTGCCTGGCTTCAACAGGGTGGGTGTGGGGCCAGCACAGACCCTACTTCCCAAGTGACTTGTTCCATCTCCGAGTGTCCTCCAGGAGATGGGCAGCACTGACAGCATTAGCTCCTGACAACATTTGTTTCCATGCTGCTAAACCAGCAAGGAATCCAGCAACTAGCATAAGCAGTGGGGACTGGCGTTTAGACTGATAGTGCTTCGTTAAGGCATTCCCACTGGTTGTAAAAGTACTCTGGGATGAACTTTTAGCATTCATGGCTCAGTGTGAGGAAGTGTGAAGAATTACTGCAGAATAACAGCCCTGGAAGGGAAAGGCTGATTCATTCTTTCTGTGTGAAAGCACACACTCTAATTGTGTATTTTAAAAGCATTCTAATTTTCACAGCTATTATGCTGGTCAATGCAGCTTGAAGAGACAGTTGACTATTTATATGTCTCTGCTTTCCAACAGGAGAAGAATAAGAGTGTTACTAATGATAAATAAGGCATCTTGCTTGCTTTGCTCAATTCAACATCAGTAAAAACTTCACATTTTTGCAAGGGCTGGGTAGGCAGGTAAACCCCAGAATGATTTTGTCTTTCCCAGTGGTAGTCTCGCTCAGGTATGTGAGAGGCATAGTATTTTTTTCACTGATGGCACATAATTTCTTCCATGATCTTTTTCCCAAAGTAAAATAGGCTGCGTCAAATTTGCAGGACATCACATGCATGGCTGGTAAAGAAATATCTTCCCTGTTCTGATAGTCAACTCAGGGGATAGCAGGCCAAACAGCTTTCCATCCTGAAGAAGTGGAATCTACATGAAGAAGGGAACAGATTTGTGGCTTAGGCACTGGGTTAAGATGCAAGAGAATTGAATTTAATTCCTGACCATAGGCATTGCCTGTGTCTTGCAGCAATTCCTTTACTCTTGGTGTGCTCCAGCTCTCTATCTGTAGGAAGCTGCCCTGACACCTCCAAGTCACAACGGTTCTGCAAAGATAAATTCATTCTGTTTGAGCGCCAGAAAAAAACAGAGGCATGAATGACTTCTGCAGCTTCCACTGTTTTTGTGCTATGTTATGGCCAAATGGACTGAGTGTTATTCATAGTAGGAGGTAGGTAGGCGGTAGGTTGAAAAGATGTATCTTTTCATCCCAGAAGTACACATCAGAAATTGTTTAAGCAGCTAGATCCTAAGTTAGCTGCAAATTCAGCCAAATGCAGAATTTTGGATGAAAATTTCCCAAAAGGTTGGGGTGTTTGCCTCCAGGGTTGTATATCTGGCAGATGTCACGCTTAATCTATTTTGTCAAACACACAGCCTTAATCAGGGAGTGTTATATGAGGGCTAAGCACAACCAGATCACAAAGGAATGTACTGTCTCCAGAATACTAATGAAAGATTAGCTCTTCAGTTGAGACTCTGAATTTTGAGGAACCTTTTGTTTTGTTTTTAGGTTAAACTAAGGGCAAAATAAGTAGTAAAGCATGCAGATGAGGCACTGTCATGAGAAAATAATAATTTGTTTCACTGCAATAAGAACTCTAATTTACATAAGATGAGAAATAATTAAATTGGAGCTGAACCATGTGCCCTATCGTTTAATTGAATCTGAGCTACATGTCTACGGCTGTTTTATTGGGGCTGGTTCCTGGAAAGCATTTGTTATTAGTCATTTTTTCAGCAAAAAGATGAATCAACACTTCTTAAATGAGCAAGAGAAATAAGTCCTGGAATAAACTCCTGCTGAGTACCACAGATCAATACAGACAATAGTGATGTGCCTGTAGAGCTGTGGAAAGCTTAGTCAACAGGGAATTTAAAATATTGGTGAAGAAAGCCTTCTGAGTATATTTGATGCCAAAGACAACTGCTACAGCTACCCACTCTCTTTTAACAACTCAGGCTATATGATTTCACTACATAACTGTCTTCTTTCCTAACTACTTCCTTACTACATGAATGAAGAACATTAAGCCCATTAAGACCCATATGTCCTTCAGGATTGGAGTTTCCCCATCAAGGGTGTCCATCCAGCTGATTTCTCTTCAGAAAGTGTTCCAGAGCTGCCTGGTGTTAAAGGTTGCGGGTTTTTTTGACACAAGGTTTCTTCTTTCATTACTCACATTTTATCAACAAATCCTGACGAAAAATACTGAGACTATGAGTTGGGTATTATCTGGCCTTACCAACAACATCTGATGTACATCGGCTATCTGGATCACATGGTGTTGTTTCAAAGCTATGATGAGACTAAGTTTGGGACTCACCAGACTGCCTGGTTTAGGAGTGACCACAGAAGGTTTATCCTAAAAAGAATTAAATCAGTGATCTCATGCTGTATTTCAGCGAGCCTTGCCAGCTGCAAACACACTGTCTGTTCTGACATTGTGCTGTGCTCCTTCCAACGTATCTTTGGAAATATGTGCTGCAGACTTCTGCTTCAGGTGTGGTCTCCTCTTCTGACCTGGCACGTCAGGGCAAGCACTGAGACTGGAAGAGCAGAAAGAGCAACCTGCTCTACTCAGTATGTGTTTGCCTAAGGAATTAGGGGAATCACAGTTTTCCAGTTCGTACAAAAGAAAGCTCCTGCGCTGCCAGCTTCTCGGCACAGCTCAAACACGTTTGGGACTCAAATGAATGGAAAAATTGGTGGTGTGCTATCACCACTGTACAATAAATGCTTTAGATAGTCCTCAAAAAACAGTGCAGAGAAGTATATCTGAAGTGCCTGAAGCACTCAAAACTCGAGTGACCTGTTAAAACTACAGAGGAATTCTGGACAGAATGGGAAATGGAATGTATCCCTACACTATCAAAGTCCAAAATCTCTTGACTACAAGAGCAATATTTCCAAAAGTTCACAAGTGTTATTCAAAATCAGTTAAAATCACCATCTAAGAGCACAAATATAAGTCCCACACCCATCAACAGGCATCTTCATCCTGCTGAATAAATCTAGACATACCCTCAGGGGGTTTGTGAGTGACCAACCTAGCTCCACAGAAAGATTAATGTCAGAAAAAGACTAGCACTTGTGAATTCTTGGCTTCTAGTCTTATGACTAACTCATCACCTAGAAAACATGGCCAGGTCTAAAGAGCACTATTAGGGAAATAAACAACAGGTTCATATGTGAATGAAGACTTTTTCCGTGACAAGAGCTTGGAGGAAATTTTTTCTTCCATGGATTTGTTTTGAGAGAAATAAAGCAAGTTTAGCAACTCTGCATGAACTCAAATTCATTTTGCTGAATTATTTACTGGAAAACATCTTTACATATTTCCCTTGAATGCCTTTTATATTTCCTTAGTGAAACATTCAGAATTTTCAATTTGAAATAGATTTTATTCCAATGTTCCCTTTCCTTTTAGTTACAAAGACATATGTCTTTTTCAAAATGTATTACATGAGGATTCTCCAATCTTTGACTTCCTAACACTACCAAGAAACACCTAAGATCCAAAAGTTCCAGAAGAAAAGAGTGGACAGCTCAGCTCAGCTCCTGTTGCTCCTTCTACAGTCATCACCTCCATCACTAGCGATACTGGCAAACTTTCTCACAGTCTCAGCACAGAGCTCAAAGCATATGAAAACTATATTAGGAGAAGTCAAAGAAAACAGCAAAAGAAAGAGGCTAGAGCAGAAGTCCAGTTTCCTACTGTTTGTGTCCTTTGTCATATAGGTCTCCCTGGGAAAAAAATAAAAAGTGTATATTCCTTAATCCTTAGCAAACTAGACACAATACAGGTCATAGCTTCAAAGAACATGCATTTTGGGTGTTGACTGGCCAACTGTCTGCTGCAAGCAAATTGGCAAAGTGTCAAACAGCTATTTTTTCTTCATTAGCTCTTCCCCAGCTTCCATTCCTCATGAACTTATTATATTTGGAGAAAAACATTTGTGGCAGCTATCTTTTTATTAAATCTAATTGATAATGAACATTGATTCAGAAGTCACCGTAAAAAGGTGTCCTGGTTTCGGCTGGGATAGAGATAATTGTCTTCCTAGTAGCTGCTATAGTGTTACGTTTTGGGTTCAGTATGGGAAGAATGTTGATAACACACTGATGTTTTCAGTTGTTGCTATGTAGGGTTTAGACTAAGTCAAGGATTTTTCAGCTTCTCAAGCCCAGCCAGCGAGAAGGCTGGAGGGGCACAAGAGGTTGGGAGGGGACACAGCCTGGACAGCTGACCCAAACTGGCCAAAGGGGTATTCCATATCGTGTGACATTATGCCCAGTATATAAACTGGGGGGAGTGGGGCTGGGAGGGATCGGCGCTCAGGAACTAACTGCATATTGGTTGGCTGGTGGTGAGCAATTGCATTGTGCATCACTTGTATATTCCAGTCTTTTATTACTATTATTGTCATTTTAATAATGTTATTATTATCATTATTAGTTTCTTCCTTTCTGTTCTATTAAACTGTTCTTATCTCAACCCAGGAGAGTTTTACTTTTTTCCCCGATTCTCTCCCCCATCCCACCGGATGGGGGGAGTGAGTGAGAGGCTGCGTGGTGCTTAGTTGCTGGCTGGGATTAAACCGCAACAAAAGGCAAGGAGAAGAACTGGTAGCCAATACTCTCCTTTAAGCCTGATTTCCTGTACCAAAATATTTTTGTAAAAGCTCATGAAAGAGAACGGACAAAGAAATTTGAGGTTGAAAGGAGCAAAAGGGAAAACAGATGGAAAAAAATAGGGTCATAAGAGACATGGACTGAAGGCTGTGACTTCCCCCCATCCCCTGGTAGGAGAGTTCCTCCAGTCTATTTACTGGAGACAGCTTTATGCAGAGGAAGATAACCTTTTCTGGGTTTTGCAATGGATGATGGCTGGAAGATGACTTTTCTAGAAGCTGATGTGTATGACGGATCCAGTACACTTGAAGTTTCTCTACCTTATCCAACTCTAAGCTGGCAGCCTTGGGAGAAGGAAAGCTTACTTTGGTTATCCCCTGATTTGCTGTTCTCCCTCTCCTGAAACACACCTTTCAGGTAAAGGACCTGTTAGTTCTTTGTATAAGAAAAACTTCACATTTCCTGCTCCTTCTGCACATTATTCTATAAGCCTTGCTCGTAGGATGATTCTACCTCAAACACCACAGCTGCATAGGGCAGCTTGGCCAGCTTTTCCCAGGACCCAAAGCAGTGGGTGCACAAAGCAACCCTGCCTTCAGCTGGGACTGCCCTCAGTAACCACACGAAGGCCTGAGCCCAAAGAGACCTTCTCCAGACTAAGAGGAGCTCACACCCTTCCCCTTTGACTTGTCTTTCAGGCAACATCGGAAAGATACTCCTCTTGTTGGCTCTCTCTGCTGCACCGGAGAGGAGGTACAGCAAAAGGGATTGATAGTTAGGAAGGAAAACATTTTATCACTAAGAAGGTGCAGATACATCAAGGTGTCTGAGGATATGTAAAGGTCTTACTGGGTCTTTAAAAACACTTAGATGTTAAGATGCTCCTGATCTTAATAGTAATTTTTCCACTTAGCTTTTTAATACACAGTTATGAAGACTTACTCTGAAGATCAAAGATCATCTCTTCAGCAGAGACCTCTCCACCTGTGCTTGTGCATTATCGGCAGTGCATTGACAGAGAATTGATTTTTCTAGTTTAAGTGTACCTTCATGCAGTCACTAAGGAAATGCTTTAGGAGCATCAATCTTGTAGCTAAGTAGAAGCCATTTTTTTCTACCAGCTTTTCAAAGACATCTGAAGAAGGTGGCACCCTTTTCTTCTCTACTGACAGCAGCAGAGATGCCATTTTAACTGTAAAGGTAAGCCTTGGATGACATATTAGCCACTTAGAGTGACCTCCTGAGAACAAAATGCCTTGGAGGGCTGGGCTGTAGGTATTGCCCATCCTCCCGATACGTACTAATTGATTGATGAGAAATCAGACTTGCTTTTCAGCATTATCTCCTTCCAACTTTTTCTAGATAACCACTAGCTTCAACCTGGAGAGAAGATCTGCCAGACAGGCCATTTCAGTCAGTATGATGTTTCACAGGACATTTCTTAGTAATGAACAGGGACCTTCACAAAGAGGCATTTGGGTTTGGCCAGATCTTGTCCAAGCACTATTTTTATCTTCATGCCTACAACAGTTTGGGGAAAAGGGAGTGGAAAGGGGCACAGAGAAGGCAGAGAGAAGGGCTTGGGCAGGGTCACAGAGCAATGCTGGATACAGAGCCACCACATGCTTCATGCTTCTCGTTTCAGTGGTGCCATAGACCCAGCATGGATCCCGATTCGGTTCCCCGCCAAGACTGGCTCTTGCTCATGGCACAGTCTGTCATCTCACAAAAGCTCTGTTATTGTTAACGATGTATTTTTATCTTTTTAGGTCAAAGGCATGTTGGAGGTTCGCTGACAGCAGGTGATGACTGTGCACTGGCTGCCAGGCCCCCAGGTGGGAGGTGCAGTGCCAGCAGTTCTGGGAAAAGGTACCTTGCCAGGGGCTGAAGCTGGCTGAAAACCTAACTCCCTGGGACATGCTACTTTCAGCTTTCCCTGCTCCATTATAAAAATGGGAAAAAGGGTTGTGGAGGGTCACCTTTGGATATGGTACAGCAACAGGCAACTGAAACAGACACAGAGCTTGTCTCTTTTTTGTTCCAAGCGGTGAGTGCTTTGGGCACTTTGGCATCATGACTTTTTCAAGCAGTAATTTGAATTACTTGGTTAGGCAATGCGTTACACGAGCCATGTACTTCTCAAAAAGAAAATTCTAATTAAGTCCAAAGAAATAAGTTTTAAATGAATTTTATTGCTCTGTGAGCCGGTCTTATTTAGAGTAGAGGCTATTAGAAAATATTTGTCTTTAAATGGGGAAATAATAAAATAAATTTGAGCACATGTCCCTCCAATGCAAATACTGTTTCTGTACGAGATGGGAACCACCACCTCCAAAATATTAGTCTCTTCTTCCTGAAGACAGTGCAACTTTTAACATAATCATGGCTACAGGTAGGCAGGAGATGTTTCTTCTGCAATTCAGAGGTAATCCTGTGCTTACTCCCATTCCTCAGCTACATAATCTGCATATGCACACAAAAGGATTAACCTGTCAACCCACGCCCATGGATATGCCAGGGGAAGAGACCTGTATTCACACTGAAGTCTGCTTTGCAGTGAGGTCACAGTTTTGTAGGAAAGGCAAAAACCCCACATGTTGACAGAGCTCTACCTGTCATCTCTCCTGGTTCACCTAGTTTGTTCAGTCCAGCTCCAGCCAAAAAACATAAGTGAGTAAGTTAATGCAGCGAAGACTGGGAAAGATGCATCACCAATCAATTCAGCCATGCATCATTCACACGTTTTTAAAGGTGAGTGAATGGAACGAACCTATGCCCTCCTTCTGCCACCTGATTAAGCAGAATAAACACCATTTATTCCCTTAATGGAAAGAAAATATAACTTGCTTTTGAAATCAACCCTACGAGATATAAACGACTGTTAAGCTAAACATGCCGATCACATTGCACTCATCTGAATAAAAATGTGACTCATTTTCCCCCCTGCTTATGCACCTGCTTCCTCAAGCCCTGCCATCCTGCTGACAGGACCCAGGTGTCAGGAAGCCTCCCAGCAGGACACGGGTGACACCTCTCCAGCTGTAGCAGGGGAACCTGTTGAAGGTTTTCTGCCCTAGGGGTCCTCACAGTTCTGGGAAATTTTGGAAGATATAGGTCTAACATACCCTTCTCTTGCTGAACAAAACTTCTGTCAGTTATCCCTTTTGAACTCTCCTTTCCAGTGCAATTGGTCCACTGCAGGGACTTGCAGCAGTGCACTGACCACCACTGCTGCCCAGAGCCGGAGGAAAAACTTCTATCAGTGTCTTTGTTCTTGTTTTGCATCTGAACAGTGTGTATGTGTGCTGGTTTTGGCTGGGATAGAGTTAATTTTCTTCATAGTAGCTAGCATGAGGCTATGTTTTGGATTAGTGCCGGAAACAGTGCTGATAACACAGGGATGTTTTCGTTCCTGCTGAACAGTGCTTGCCCAGAGCCAAGGGCTTTTCTGCTCCTCACCCCACCCCACCAGCGAGGAGGCTGGGGGGGCACAAGGAGTTGGCAGGGGACACAGCCGGGACAGCTGACCCCAACTGACCACAGGGATATTCCAGATCATACAACATCATGCTCAGCATATAAAGCTGGGGGAAGAAGAAGGAAGGGGGGGATGTTCAGAGTGATGGTGTTTGTCTTCCCAAGTCACCGTTAGGCGTGCTGGAGCCCTGCTTTCCCAGAGATGGCTGAACACCTGCCTGCCCATGGGAAGTGGTGAAGGAATTCCGTGTTTTGCTTTGCTTGCGTGCACGGCTTTTGCTTTACTGTCTTTATCTCAGCCCATGGGTTTTCTCACTTTTACTCTTCTGATTCTTTCCCCCATCCCTCTGCGTGGAGCTTAGCTGCTGGCTGGGGTTAAACCACAACAGTATGGCAGTGGTGGGGAAGCAGCACCTCAACATTCAAGAGTAGATCAGAATTTACCCTATGTGTGACTTGCAAGCTGCCTCCTGGAATACTGGCATAAATCAAGAGTAATTCCAATAGACTCAATGAATTCACAGTGCTGAAGCTAAGGTGAGCGAGAAAAGGGGCTTAGCTGCTATGCCTGGGTGCAGAATTTTATCCAGCAGGCTGGAATTACTGGCTTGAATGTGGTCCGACCTTCACCCCATGCATTCACACTTGCTATAGAAACAAGGGCCAGAACCTTAAAACTATGGTGGCAGGTCTTCCTTTCCTCACTCACACCATTTCACTTGCCAGGGGTGTAAGACACCATTCTTCTTGCAACCACTTGTGAATTCAAGGCTCTTGCTCTACACCCTGGAGTAGTCTGCACAGGCAGAGAGCACCAGAGGGTGGAATAGTGACTAACACTTTGCACAGAGAAGCAAGGCAATGGATGGTTCTTGCACCTTCCCCTCAATCATCCTTTCATTCATCCAGAAAAGCTGAGCTACAGTCTGTCCCTACAACTTGCTTCATGTATTCAGCCCTACTGATGTTTTAGGAATAGCAACCTCATTCTCACTTTTCCCTCACTGAATTGTCATGAGCAAGATAAAAGAAAGCAACTTAAAAAACAATCTCAAAGATGTAATTATGTGTATGGTGCCTAAGCAAAGACTCAAGAAGAATTTTTATTATAAACTGGGTTGTTCATCTAGTTACACAGCAGATTATTCTGCTAGAGATATTTTCAAAAATAAGTTGATGTGAAAGCAAGATTAGACTCTGGCAGAGCACGGTTGTGCAGAGACCTCCAATGCGGACTTGGCACCTACAATAGAAGGTGAATGGGACTTCCGTACCTATGGGCTTTTTTGACCTCTCTGGACCTCAAGTTCCCTCATAAAATAGAAATGTCACACCTTATTTATATTTTCAAAAATCTGTAGGAAAAGTGCCTTTGCGTGGTCTCATGGTTTATTTAATTCAGTATGCTCTTTTAAACAGCAAACTGATCATCTTTCACAGATAGAGCTGTGAGAACTAATTAACAGCCTTGCTTTCAAATGTGTGAAGAACTATGTACGTGTCAGGTATACGATTAGGCATGATCATTTTAATATATTGCTAAAAGCATTCGGTGCTTACATCTGGAATGATCAATTGTTTATAGAACAGCCCCAAAGAGGCCCTAGTCTGTGGAAGATAGCAGGGCAGGTAGTCAGAAGCCCCCACCTCTGTCTGGCTCAGCTTTTGTACTCCCTATGTGCCACTGCATCCACAATGGAAGCCCTGTCCGTGCTTTGCTAAAGCTGCTATGGGAAATAGCAAGTATGGTAAGAGCGGGAGAGAAGACAGAGCAGTGGTCGCTCCTGCAGAACTGACCCCACAGCTGGGTCGGGGGACAGGACAGGCACACGTGGCTGGTGGACGCTGGGCAGCCAGGATCTGAAAGTGCTCCCACCACAGCCTCCAGTCAGTACAGGGGCAGTGCTGAAGGCAGTATGTTCATATTTGAAACGCAATGTCACTTTAAAGTTCCTTCACTAGACAGTCAAATTAAATTATAGCTCTGTGGAAATCCCTGCTTTATAATTTACAAGGATGCCTAAAGGAATAGAGGAAACAGAGACAGATAAATAGTAAAGCACTTATACCCAACTAAACACAATATTCTAACATTTCCTTTTTTTTTTTTTTAAGGGCATAGCTGTGGGTAAGATCTGTGGCTCTTAACATTACTTTCTCTTCTTTACTCTGAGCAGAAAGACTGGAGTCAATATACTACAGCCTAGCCAAAGTTTCTCCAGGATGGATCCAGAGCTGGATTGCTTTTCTTCCCAAGTCAAGGCTGTTATTCTTTCTTTCCCCACTCAAAAATCTTGCAACTTTTGCAAGATCCTCCACTAAAAGGTGGCAACACTCTGTTTGCACACAAACTATCTGATTCCACATATATTAACATTGGCTTAGTTGGGGACAGCAAAAAACCCAAACACTCTAAGCCCCTCCAAAAATGAAACAAGACAGGATGAAAGCCATCTGAATGTAAAGAATTACTGCAAAGTGGAAGAGGAAAGCCATTTCCCCTCTCCAGGTCAGGCCAAGAACTAATAGTGTAAAACTGCAGGGAGAGAGAAAAAAACCTCTAAAGCTAAGGCCAATGCAGCATTGCAAGGATGGCAGCAGGAAGCTGCATCAGAATTCAAGAGCAGGTAGATACTTGTTTTTCAAGGATGGTCTTAAGAAGCTAATCCCAGGTTGTGGCAGGACATGACATTTCAGAGTCCCTTCCACCTCCCTCCTTACAATTTCTATAACAGCTGCACTGAAATCAGTCTCAGTGGCTAAGGATCAGGCCTAGAAAGCTAAAATAACATTGCCCTAACTTCTCTAGATATACCTCAGCCTGAGGCTTCACTTCAGGCTTTGTTGTTCCTGTTACACGTTTTCCACCCTGTGCCAAAACCAAATTCTCACTCCAGCCCAAGGGCAGGTCCCACTTCTCTTTTATGTAAGTGAGAGAACAAGTCAGCTGCACCAATGAGCCAGCAAAACCCACTTAACACTTCCCATCACGATATCCACCTGCTAGCAGTTTCATGCCAGAACTGATAGCCTGCTATGATATTTTCCTAAACTAGAGTTTTTCTGCAGTAAAAATACTCCAGGGATGGCTCAGCATCAGTTCCCCGAAGATCAAAGGCTCAGCTTCAACACTACTATATCACTTGTTATTTCAAAATTGTTTAAAATGATCTCCTGAAAACTGAGTACTAGAGAAATGCAGGGGGGGGTGCTCCTTCAGACTGCAAAACCCTACAGCAGAGGCCCTCCCAGGCGTGTTTGCAGCTTGCTCTCTCTCTGACTCCAACCATGGACCTACAGAGCAGAAGCAAGAGCAATTTTTGAACCCCAAAAGGACATGCAAATGTTGCAGCTCCCCAAGAGCCTGAAGGAGAATTCCTCATCTCAACTTCCTCTCCTGGTCCTCCCTCCTCTTCCCCTTGCTTTAAAATAAACAAACCGAGAAAAGTCTGAAACAGTGAGTCAGTGCTAAACTGCACAGTTTGTTTGCTGTTCCCTCTCTTTCTGAGATAATATGACTGCTCAGTGACAGTGAATCTCAGGAAGACTTAGTTGAGTTAATTTACTGATGAAGAAATCTGGTAGATTCACCACACTGTTGCATGATGACATGCTTCACCTTACCTCATTACATCTGAATTCTAGAGAAAGGAAAGTTTAACTGTAGCTCTGTGCTCACACAAAAGTGGCCATGTAGCCCAGTGTTTCAACAACTCCTGAAGAGGAAACAAGTGGCCCTGGATTTGGCCGGTGCTGTTCAACCTATGAGATGCTACATTCCAGCCCACGTGGCCCTACTATTCTACCATCATTTCTCATGCTGGCCATAGAAGAGTCATACAACACGCATCACTTCCTATTTTGCTAGCTAAACACGCAATTGAGGAAGCTCAAGAAAACTCAGATTCCTTGTTTTAGGTCTTTGTTGCAAAATCACAACTGATCATTTGGTGCCTGGGATAAAGAATTCAGGTTGCAGTCTTTTCTACTTCTCCAGAAATTCCAGTGTAGTTCATGCTGATAGAGAGTTCCAGTCACTTACTAGATAGCAGCATTATGAGATGGGTTTAAGGACCCATCTAGGGAGATTTTGGCCATGCTGTGTATGAAAACCACCATTCCCCACAGCTGAATCACTAAGCAACACTTCTTCATTTTTTAAAGAGTGACTATAGTGGTAGTTGACTATGAATGAAGTTGCTGTTTCACAACTGCAAACAGAAAAAACCCTCCACTGGCAGGATCTTCCCCAATAGCATTGCTCTCTGCAGATTGATGAAAAATGTCACTCCATTTTTTCCTCAGTTCAGCAGTTACTTACACTTCCTTGTATTCTTTTTTCCCAGTAACCCCAAGAGCGCATCACTGCCAAGTCAGCCAAGTACTGTCCTAGAACACACTTTAAGCCAGCAGAGGACTGCAAAGGGTGTTATAGAGAAGACAACTTGTCTTACAGCAGCTTGGCTGTTCCATAGAGAAACTGAGCCATCCGGGTGGCTTAATAGTAACATCAGTGGCAACCGCCCAGGCAGTCATTTGTCTATTCTGGCAGCCTGAAATAAAACAACTGGTTGTGACTGGGGATGTGCACAGAAATGGCAAATTTCTGCTAATGAAAGAAAAGGATAATAATGCTTGATGGCTTGTCTGAGATGCAATGAAAACAAAATACTCGCCTCATGTATGTAATATATGCAGATAGATAGACAGACGTCTACAGGCATACATACACACACATATACCCAATATGGCTGTATTCTCTCATATACAGAAAGAATTTCAGAGCCAGGCAGAATTAATCATTAGAAGAATGAATAATTCCAAGTTCATCATCTTTGTAGGTACAAGCACAGCGGCTTCAGATTCACTGGGCCACTGCAGAGGAGTCCAGAAGTTCTTCCTTGACAGAGTGAGATGTGGGGGTATTGGAAGCAAACATCTGACAGACTATGATCACCAGCCAGCACATGATCACCATGTGTCAGCCCAGAAATCTTTTGCTACACTGCAATCATTTGGTTTGAGCAAACGCATGGCAGCAAGGCACCAAAAGAGTTAATCTAAGGGCTGCTGTGCCCTAAAAAAAGCAGCTCACTGTCTATTCTTACTCAGTAACTGTAGTGCTGTTGATCACATTGCATTTTAAGACTTAGTGATTACAAAAAAATAAAACCTATTTGTCTACTTGTCAAGTAACTCTGTTTGATCTAGAAATTCCTAAGAGACCATAAAATAAACCTCCATTCATGTTTTCTTTCTATACTACACTGATATTACAAGAACGGTCTTAAAGCACTTTCAGGTCCAAAAAGGTAGCTCCTATCTTCTGCTAACTTTCATGATTCTAAATAATGCAAGATTTCCTATTTTAATAACTACTTTAGCCCCTTCTTGCTGAGGGAAATGCTGCAATACAGTGCAAAGTAAAATGGGAAATGAAAAATGGGGGAAAAATCCAATTTCTTACGGTTAAAATAACAGGAGACAACAACGATAATTACCCACTGGAATTTGTTCACTCATCCCAGTGGCAGGTCCGTGTGTTACGTATCAGTTCAGTAAGTACCACAGAAAAGTACAAGGCACAGAACATGGTCAAGTGTATTTTTCAAGTATTCAATATGTAAAGATCATTGGGGAGCATGGAGAGGTTATTGAAGAACACTTTGAAGGGTGAACTCATGACTCTGATATCTTCTACTGTAACGTAAAAATACATATGAAGTACTAGCAGCCTCTGTTCAATTCTTAGCCTGCTTCGGCTTTTATTTTCACTCTGTTTGTGCTGCTCTGAACTGAGAGGTTTGGTTTGACCAAGGCCAGATCCTTCAAACTCTCAGGCTATGTAAGGCACACCCATGCTGTGCTTCTCCTGTGCGCTTGTTGTATCAGGACCTGTGGCTGGCAATTCTGCAACGAGGGCAGACCCCCGTGCTGGCACAGAGTACTCATCGACAGCTGGGTCTCGTCGCTTTTGCTCAGCCTGATTAGTACCTTACTCTGCCAGTATTATCATCAAAACCAAGAGGAATAGGGAAGAACTAGTGATCAAAGGCAGCAGGATTCGGCTGTAAAGAGAATGCATACACTTTTGAGACAAATGGTTTGTCACGTCTTCCATCAGACTAATCAGTAGGCAAACACATCTACAGCACTACCCAAAGCAGGAATAGATCAGCAGCCAATGAAGAACTATCTCAAAACAGCAGATAGTAGAAAAGCAAGGAGGAATTCTTGGGAAAACTCTGCCTCCTTTATAGGGAATTAAAGGAGAAAAAAATGACAGTGCCTCATCTTCATTAAATGGATAACCTGTGTGCATTCCAGATGTAACCCCAGTTTGGCTTTCCATCCCGTATCATGCCTTTGCAGAAAGATCTATCACATGCAGGTGCCACCTCACCCCTAGCTGATCTGAGTGTACAGGTGCCCTGAAAAGTTGGACCTTCACAATGAATGTTGCTGATATTGCTATTTTACTCTTTCGGTCATCTATGACCTACTTATATGCCTCTCCGATAGCCAGCACTTCCAGCACCTTCTACATGTACACTATTTTTAGAAAGCACACTTTATACTTACACTTACATCTGTCATCAGGAGATCTATGGCCAACATCTTATTTATGCTACTGTACTTTGACACATTGTCAGGCCTGCATTTCAGATGAAGTTTGATGCTATGTTGAAGGTCATGTCTTTGGTAGCATTTGGACAGGCACTCTTCTAATGCAGGCTTTGAACACTCATCTCACCCAACTCCAAGTGCACCGTCTAGGGAAGGAGTCACCGCCACCGTGCCATCCTCCCAGCATCAGAAGGACAGGTGAAGGAAAAGACCGAGGGTTCTCTTTTAAACAGTGAAATGTGGTGGGAAGGGCTAGAGCAGCATGGCTTGGAAGAACTAGAACTGACCTTGGATAGCCTTTGAATAGTTAGTGAAGAAAAGACCAGACATAAAGATTTCTATTTAATTAAAAGCATATTTTAAAAATCCCAGAGCAAAAAAAAAGCAAGCCTAAGGGAAGGTTACCCAAAATTTGTCAGTTTTAAGTAGAACATTTTCCATTCTACAGAAAGTGCAGTCCTTCCCAGAAGTTTCACAAGAGGCAGAGGGGGGCACTTGTCACAGCTGAGTAAGAGGCACAAATTTGACTTTCCTTCAAGTAAGATTGGTGCAATGCAGCCATCCGTTGTTATTTGTACAATTCAGACAGGATCTGTGCTCCTCCCTTTATGTTTTGCCTTGAGATTGGTATGTAAGGCTACACATAAACTAGCAGGTCATACAGAAAACTGAGGAGGGTCTTTCATTTGCTTCACCCCTGTAAGCAAACAGCTGAGTGCTGCTTTGCGACAAAGAGGTACCTCCAGGAATGAGTTATGCCCTTGCAAGTTAAAACACAGGGTGCTGAGAGCAGATCTCTCTACTCCGAACCCAGCCTCCGGCACGTCTGTCACAGTCACCAACTCCTTAGCCAGGAAAAGGAGCAGCAACCCCAGATTCCTCCCACAGTGAGACACGTCCCTCATCCTGCAGCCACCGCGGTGACACTGCTGCCTTACACCCTTCCGAGGCCAGCAAATAAAGGACAGTGCAATCTGTGACTGCTGCACCGTAAAACATACACACAAACCAGAGATATGTGAGCTGCAGCTCTGATGGGAAGACTTTACACCCTTTGGGGTGAAGAGGAGCAATTTTGACTCCTGGTTTGAACGCAATAGCTTGTGTCAGGCTACATGGGCTGACTCACCTGCTTGGAAGCATCTGGCCATCAGGAAGCCTCTTCCCCCCGCTTGTTAAGGACATTTTTTTTCTTACTTTTACCTTTAAATGCTTTGATTTCCCACCCTTGAATATGAGATCAGCAAAGCATTTGTTGAGCTGTGTAACAGGATTTGATACAATCAGATCTCCCTGGGATAAAAAGAGGAAACAGAAGTCACCTGAGCACTGGATTTACATGGGGACTATAAACCCTGACGAGAATGGGCAAGTCAGCCTACTTTGAATGTTAACTGGAATAGCGAGGACACAAAATTCCTGCCAAGTCCATAGCATGGTTGCATTTTAAATGAAACTGTACGTCTTTCACTGAAACTGAGTCCCCAGAAAGCAAAACGTTTTTCATGTGGATAATCTGTGTCCCCCATATGCGTCTCCTGTTCTTGACTCCTACTGTGGTATGGCCACTGAGGAGGGGGAGGATTACAGAAAATATCGCTAAGCACAACGTTATCTGTATTGTTGCTTTTGAAGGAGGGAAAAGACGAATCCTTTACAGCTCCTTGTAGGTGCCATAGCCCCCTGTTTCAGGATTGTCTGCCTGCTAGGGAGAACTGGAAACCCAAATCTCATGTTTTCATGAAGAGCTAAAGCATCTCCCAGAGGAAACACCACTGCTTGCATCTTCACAGATGGGTAGATGAGCCCAGGGGCTGCTCCAAGACCAGGAGACCTATCATTCACAATGTATAGCAGGAGCACCAGCTGGACCTGGTTTAGGGTGAGCCTGATATTTCCAGGGGCGGGCAGGGACTCCAAGCATGCTCAGGCCATTAGAGGTCTTTCCCAGGGCCTTCTTCAGTGAGCCCCAACGCATTTCCTAACAGAACTCTGACCTGGTCCACACGAAAAGACAGAGGACAAGCAGGTCCTGGGACAAGTTGTGCAGGCACAGGTTACCCAGTCCCAGGAGCCTCCCACAACACACAGGGTGGCCAGAGCACTGTCCTCAGCTGCAGAGCAGTTGCAGCCATTAGCCACATTTCCCAGGGGAGGAAACCGAGGCAGAGAATAATGGTAAGAGCAGCCATCCTGGATCAGACCAAACACCCTTCTACTTTTATTTGGTACCCCCTACACTTCTGTGTTTGGGAATTACAGGGCAGCAATAAACCTACCCATAGGATTTTTAACCATACTGATAATTCCAATTATAATTAGCAGTCTTAGAAATCAGTACAGAAGGGACACAGGGGTTTTGTTGCATTGCCCAGGATTTCAGAATAAGTTCTGTAAAAATACGCAGAATTAATGCATTTCATTTTTATGCAGTTCTTTACTATTGCTCTGTCCTGGGTATAGAAAGAACTAGACAGCATAACTCCGACCTGCAGCATAAATCACTGTATCACGCGCTCAGTGCTGCTGCTGTCTGGTGATCGGTGGATCCAGCTGAAGGAAAGCGGCAAGATTTGCCTCTAACCACTTTTCTTGGTTGTCACTGTTGAACCCTCACCTCCCCCTCAGATGACAGGTTATGGAAACTATCACACGCAGAACCCTGTAGCCTGGGAGCTAATGTGCGTGGCTGCTCTCTTGGTAGGGAATTTAACAGCTGCGGGATTACACGATGATCTTCATGTAAATCATCCTGTGTAAAAATAAGGGTGTTTCATCCAGTTTTTGGAAACAATGCAGCCTATTTTAGCCATGGTGATTGTTTGGATGGCTGAGAATGGAAGCGTGGGCAAAGGTGGGATTACAGGGTATTGTTTCCACTGTTCCTGCCTGCAGTATAACCTCACCGTGGACATCCCCCTGTGCATGGACACTTGCCTGAGCAGCATCCCATAGGGATCTCGGCTCAATCTCTCTGTAATGCTGATTAAATACAGCATGCATGTGTGCTGGATCACACTACCTCTCCTTTGCTCCAGGCAGCCAGTCTTCATGAAGAAACATTCCCCCCAAAAATTCACAGCCATCATCTGCACACAGCAAACCACGTCCCTCCTCCACACTCACACCTCAGTGTTCAGCCCCAGGGACAGCTTTTCCCCATTTTCTAAAGGACAAAATGTTCAGGTGCCAGCAGACCAGGAAAAAAAATGAGAATGCCGAAGCTGAGCATAAGAACTGTGTTAAAGTTTGTTAAAACTTTTGCCCCTGCCCCTTTCCATAGCATCCAGCATTGCAACGGCTACATCATCCCCAGACACATTTTGCAGGCAGGAAGAATTCATGTCATTGTAGACCAGGCAGGACCCCATGAATTATTGCCCTTTTATGACATCTTATGACACAATGTGAATGACATCATACCCCTGAGAAGCGTTACATTTTCACCGATTCCTTTGTCTGTTTTGAAAGGCCATTTGGAAGAAATATCATGGGAGACGGGCAAAATCTGTCTGCCTGGTTTAAAGCCTGGGTTTTCCTGGAGCTGGAAACCATTTTTGAAATGGAATTGCATCATGCTAGAAAATAAACACCAGGGAATTCAAAGGCCAAGACATAGGATTACCAGCTGGAGATCCTTTTGTGAATCCCATAAACACTTTACAAGGTGGGCAAAAGTTACTGTCCTCTTGTGCTGTATGGCATTTCACAGCTACATTACATCCCCAAATATCTACCAAAAGGCACTGAGGGTAAAAAGTCAAGCAGTCAGAAAGTTGTTTGGAGGGAGAAATTAAGGTAATCTAGTCTTTATTTATCTGATGCCATGCTATTTTTTTTCCTAGCCTCTCTTTTGTTCAATAAGGAGCTACTGCAGCAAACCTTCCTCTTCTCCCACACACCGCATGCCCCATATCTCTGCTACCAAATGCTGTGACTATTCACCTGCAGTGCCCTACACGAGGTCTCTTCAGTGAAATTCAGGAGGACGCAGGTACCCAAGGAGATCTCTGCCCTTCAGCTGCAGAGGGGCACCAGTGGGTCACCCTGTGATGTTCAGCTAGCAGAGGATGATGAGGCCCAGGTTTCCACACTAGGCTCTGCAGCTGCTTTCTGGCAGCAGAGGACAAAGGCTCAGCCCCATTTCAGACCGGGTGGAGGACGTGTTTCAGTGCTCAGGTCCTTCCGCCCTGTTCTTTCCTGGCCTCTTTCTAGAGCAGGTTTCTTCACCCTCTGTCTCTCACTTGCTGAGTCCTTACTCATCTTGGTTCTTTTACCAGTCTCAGCTTTGTCCCAACGTACTTGGCTCCCTCCCAAGCCCCTCCATTTCCTCCAAATTCACCATTCCTTTGCCATTGTCCTCCTTCTCCCACTGCATCCCAGTCTCAGTGCCTTCACCCCCAGGTCCTTGCCCCAGACTGCCTCCACCAGTCTTCCTAGAGGAAGCCTTTGCCCTCCCTTGAATTTACACTCAGCCTATAGCTTTGGCTTATAAAAAGAGAAATCAAGAAGTGTTCTTTTGGGGCGCTTTTTCTGAGAACCTTTTTTTGGGTAATATGGCAGGCAGAGGCAGCTGCAGCTGTCCCTCAGCCAGCACTGCACAAAATAGCCTTCCCTTTATACTCAAAGGTTCACATGGGAAATATCCTATAAACTGGCATCCCTTCATGTCACTACCAATAATAGGTGCAATGTATTCCCCTTCCCAGGGCACTGCACATGGCCAGGCACGCTGGGGTCTACCTTCAGCACGAGAGGTGGATCTGAGTTCAGCCGTTCACCAGACCAGAGGGGTTCTCATTTTAGCAGCACCAGCCAGCGCTCCCACCGACTGCAACAGCTGCAGAACGAGCCCGCAGGAGCTGCGCGGACCTCTGACGGGCATAATTAACATCACTCAGAGCACAGCGCTCTGCACTGCATATCCCAGCCGATGCGAGGTACATGCTGGGTGAATGCTTAGCATTTGGGGAATCTATCCCCAAATAAAACTTGAGCATTTCCTAACCTGTTTATACGGCACATTTCACCCAAGAAACATATGAAATACTGGCTTTCCAACTGATCACTTTTAACCATCTCCGTTGCTATGAAGCAGCTGTGAAGGCATCTGGCTGGACTGTGCAAGCCCACACGAGGTGTTTGTTCAGCTTCGAATCCACAGACACAGTGTAAAAGAAGCAGTTGAGGATTAAAAGGAGCATACGCTGCAGACAACAGAAAATTTCCCTTAAGTAGCCAGATCACATCCTTCTTTCTCCCTGCATTCGGTTTCCTCGTGCAGGCAGAAACAAAAGACCTCATTTCTCCAAGTACTAGCCTCACCTGCTTCTGGATTTGGCAGAACACACAAGCAAGAACCTCCATAAGCAAACAGCCCATGTTTTTTTCCCCAAGACTGATTTTATTTGGAGGTTTGACTTCCAAAGCCCCTAGTGTACTCCCTGTAGGCTAGAGTGTCTTGGGAAAAACTTTTTTTTTTTTTTTTTTTGAGAAACTCCTATAAGCATCTACAAAGTGTCTCCATTGCAGTGCTGTCTTGCCAAGTTACCTACAGACAACCTGACAGTGCATAGGTTGCCGATTGCCCAAGGTCCTCTGTTTGTGATGCTGACTAGCACCATTTTGTTATTTCCTTGTCGTCTCCTGCATGTCTTGGACCATTTCGTCTCAGATTGTGAAGTTTCTGGGGGTGGGGTGGTCATCCACACAGCACCCAGCACTGCCACACTCTGGGTAGGAAGCAGGCAGTGATGTTACATCTCCTCCCCAGGTTTTGCATGGAAAAGCTAGAAGGGAACATTGCAACTGTTCATTACTGCAAAAGTGACACCTCTGCATCAATATATTTCATCTTCAATTCCATCTGAGAGCTCACTGACAGCGGTGAGCGGGTAACAAACCACTGTCCTCTTAACGTGAGATGACGTAGCGGAGCCGGCTGGCTCCCAGGAGGGAGTGTTACGCGAAGCAGCTCCCACCTTACCTGCGCTTTGTTATCAGAGCTGTCTGCTGACACTGCACCTGCTGCTTCTAAAAAGTGGTAGAGGAAATCTTATAATATACCCAGCTATTACATTACAACCCATGTGGCATGTAGCAAAGAATTGCACAAAGCCCCCAGTGACAGATTGCTAAGTTATAAATAGGTGCAGGACCTACATAACTGGAGTGACTTGTAGCTGCAGAGCAGGCCTCCAAATTAATGACATTTATGAAGTTTCTTGCTGCAGCTGGCTTGCTGGCTGCTGAATAACTGGGTCTGCAGACTGAGCAGCAGCAGCTTCACTCCAAGTGCCAACAGAGAAAGCGAGCCGGTAACAGGCACATCCAGTCAAGGAAACTTGGTGGAACATGCACAAACAGAATTGAAGGTATACAGGTGGGGGAAAATGATTTTATGTAAAACTCTCCACTTCCAGGGAGTAGTATGCTTGCAGCATAGCCTGTATTGCAACGCCAAAGCTTGTATTATTTATCCACATAAAGCCATGCAATGAGATAGTCCCAAGAGCAATATGAACAGAAAATGAAGGAGTCTGATCTATTTACTTAATACAATTCTCATCTCATCTGTCTGCTCACATGGTTCTGACTACTCCTCATAAATGATTTAATTAAAAAAACAAAACAAACCCCTGATTTCTCCATGGAGTTTTAACCACGTTTATACCAGAAATACCCACAACCCATGTTCAGGGCACACATTCCCTGAATTGCTGCTCTGAGCCACAGAGTAGCTCAGTAGCTCAGTACCCCGCTTCGAACACTCCTGGGAGAAGTATGTTTGTCACCCCCTGCACAATGGCTGGGCTGGGAGAGCAAACCCATCCTCTGTGCCTGGTGGGGCGCGTTGGCTGGGAGGCCACCTACTCTAATCCATTGGTTTGTTTTCACATGAAGAGTCATTAGAGATTGGGCAACAGTTACATCCACTGGATTCTTTTTTTTTTGCCAAGATAACAAAACCAGAATGTTGTTTTAAATATCGCTATTGTCACATTTCAGAGTTTATAATCCACTAAAATAGGGATTATTTCATGCCTGATGAGCTGCTCCCAGCAGGCTGCAGGCTCCAACACAGCACAGTACGGCATGCTAACTGATTGGCAGTAACTTTCCTTGGGCATGCTCTCACCTCAAGCAGCACGCAGTGACTGAACTAGTTTAACCCTCCATTAAAAAAAGAACCCAAACCCACAACCAAAAAAACCCACTAAACTAACTTAAACCAGCTTGTATTTGCTGTGAGACAACAGCAAGCCAGCAGATGGCTATGGCAGATTAGCCGAGGAGAGGCAATCTGCACTTTTCCGAACCTTATGTAACACAACTTTATATTTTGGCTGAGGTTTTAACACCTTCCTAGCTCCGAGAGTTTGCAATAGCATTTTCCCTTCACGAGACGCATCCCTGGAAGCCAATTCTCCGCCCGAGGGAAGTAGACATTTATACTGACATAGTACTGGAAAGTCTCAGATGGGATTCGGTCACATTATGCTGTGTCCATACCTCTTTATCTTCTTGGCTATAGTTCTTATCTTTATATTCTGACCCTGAAATACTGATTGTCTAAATAGCATACCAAATATACTCTGGTTTCTAAGGATGTCTTTCTTAGGCATTTAATGTTTACATATGTCACATAGGGACTATAGAGTTCTGAATTGCACAGACATTTCCCATATGCCACAGATATGGGCACTGGAAAAGGCAGGTAAGGGTACTCAAGTCTCTCTAAAATTATGGGCCTTACTGACCCAGCAATGACCTATTGCAGGAGTCTTTATGCCCCCTAAATATTTGTATTGTATTGTATTCAATCATAGATATTGTATCCTACACATGTAACCTCATCTCTTTCTTTTTTTTATTACCCCAAATGCTTGGCTGCGAGTCCCTCCTTTAGCAGGAAATGTCCTACAATGGACAGTGTCTTAATAACAAATAAAACAAATTCTTGGTTTCCCAAGTAGTCAAACACTAAAGAGGCTACAAACCAACGCCGTCTCATATCTCCAGGCTAGCAGAGACATTGTGCTTCTTTTCCTCTTTTCCTCTTCATAGCTTCCCCCCCCCCCCCCTTTAGGCCTCTTCCAATATAAAATCCCTTCCTCTCTATAGCCCTCCTTGCCCACAGTTAATCCTTTTACCATTCTCTGGATCCTCCCAGCACCACCCTATCCTATTTCTTTTTCTATTTCAAATTCAGGATCAAATACCTGATCCCCTCTCTTTCTCTCTCCTTTCCTTTTCCCCTCTGGCTCCCCCAAAAATGTTTTTCCTCTCAACGAACCCACTGCTTTCAGCTTCCCAATCACCTCCCAAAGCCCCTACCACACATCTCCTGCCCTCTCCAACCCCCCTGCCCTTGGCTAGAGGGAAGGTGCCTAGTGAAGGCCAGGACATTTTTACGGAGTATTTTGAGTCGCCTACCAACTTTGGCTGTGTCCAGCAGGCTGTGTTAGAGGAGACGGAGCAGAACCTGGCATGGCACACAGCAAGGGTGCCTGGAGGAGCCATGCTGTGGGCAGGCTTGGCCAACCAGCCCCAGGAGCTGGGCACACCAAGCCAAGTACATCACCGGGCTTATGAAGCCAACACGCAAACGGTTTTAAGGAAAGCTTAAGCGCCCACTAGAAACCTGACAGGCTAAAGCTTGCAGTGTTAATGGCAGGCCTAAAAATAACCCCCCGGGAATTCAGAGTGCATGGCATAATCATTAGGACTTCTGATTTCCAATAAAGTCAGAAGGTGTTTTATCTATAAAAAACACCTGATCTCATGAAAGTTTTCAAAGAAATCTTCTGGCGGTTCCAGCTGTTACTGAAGCGCTTTAGATTAGGTTTCATACAGAATGTAAGAATAGAAATACACAAACAAACTCCAAGCCTTTCCACTGCACCTGCAGTGTCCCATGATAAATGTCGTCCTTCAGCAGCCTCAGCTCCTCATTCAATTCCTGCACATATAAAAAAACCGCTGGTGATCTGGGGCTGGGAATTGTGGAAATATCACATAAAGCAATTTTTTGAAAGGTTAGGATGGGGCAGATAGAGTTTTGCATCCCAAATTTCCCTGCAGTCAGCAGCATTGCCTGACAGCAGCCACTCACATCTTGCAGTGTCTGGTCCTCTCCTCCCTGTAGCTTGCTGGAGAGTGGCTCTCGGTAGCACAAGACACTGAAGATACTGAAACTGTTGGGCATTGTACTGGTTTTGGCTGGGATAGAGTTAATTTTCTTCATAGTAGCTGGTATGGGGCTATGTTTTGGATCTGTGCTGGAAACAGTGCTGATAACACAGGGATGTTTTCGTTCCTGCTGAACAGTGCTTACCCAGAGCCAAGGGCTTTTCTGCTTCTCAGCCCACCCCACCAGTGAGGAGGCTGGGGGGGCACAAGGAGTTGGGAGGGGACACAGCCGGGACAGCTGACCCCAACTGACCACAGGGATATCCCAGACTATACAATGTCATGCTCAGCAGATAAAGCTGGGGGAAGAAGAAGGAAGGGGGGGACATTCAGAGTGATGGCATTTGTCTTCCCAAGTCACCGTTAGGCGTGCTGGAGCCCTGCTTTCCCAGAGATGGCTGAACACCTGCCTGCCCATGGGAAGTGGGGAAGGAATTCCTGGTTTTGCTTTGCTTGCGTGCATGGCTTTTGTTTTACCTGTTAAACTGTCTTTATCTCAGCCCATGAGTTTTTTCACTTTTACCCTCCCGATTCTCTCCCCCATCCAACCGGGGGGAGTGAGTGAGCAGCTGTGTGGTGCTTGGTTGTCAGTTGGGGCTAAACCATGACAGGCATACATTAGGTTAGAAAAGTACATTTTAGCCTGCTAAATCAATGTAAGGCATCAAGCAGCATTTTAGATTAGTAGGATTAGAAAACTTGGCCCTATTTCCAGTTCTGCCACTCATCTGCTGTCTAAAGTTGGTGACTCGGCTTCCCTGCTGGTGACATTTCTCTTCTCTCCTAAAAGCCCTGAACTGCTGAGAAAAGTATGCAATTAGAGCTAGTGAGCTGCTAACTGGAACTAATACCAGAAAGAAAGAAGTAAGTATTTCTTTCATTACTATTTGCCCTGTTGCTTTTAAGGCAACCTAATTTCACACATCTTGAAAAAGATGCAAAAAAAGGCTGAAGTGAAATTGTTGTCTTAATCTGCAGCTAAAATATTTAGTGGGAAAAACCAGCTCTTTCAGGAGTGATTGCTGCTAACATCTCAGTGAAATCTGAAGCAGATAGGCCCCAGTGAACAGTCCACCTCAAAAATACAAATTTATAATCTTTTGGGCCTCAGGCAATGCAGGCTAGAAATTTGGTAGCAAGAGCTGACAGAAAATGTCATGCTGCTCTGTCTAGGGAGGACAACTAAAAATAAAGTAATATCAAAGCTGAGATGACTGCATCATGCTCTTTGGACATTATTTTGATCTTTCAGTGCATTGGAAGTAAGGCTTATAAATTATAGATGTTATTGGGAGCGGCATGTAAATATCACAAGATAGAAACAGGTTATTAGAGAGAAAGTAAGGAAGAAAGAAAGATGGAATAATATTTGAGACAGCCTAGGGAAACCGGTAAAATCTGTTCTTGGCTAGAATTGTGTATACAGAGAGGTTTTAATTGGAAGAAGTAGATTTTTCTGTCAAATACGGCGCTATGTTGTCATCGACATCCCAGCAACAAATACAAATATATGAGTCAATGCTCTGAAAAAATACAGGACAGATTAATGAGTCATTATCTCCTACAGACCTCCAAATCATGCGAGCAAACAAGGCGGCAAGCTCCTGAAGCATCCCTCTCTAATACAGCTTTTTCATTCAGCATTATGACCAGGATTTCAGTGCAAGGATCTTGTTCTGGAGGAGTCAAACTGCCAGAACTAAAATATGTCCATATTTTTTAAATTACCAATAACAATTTCAACCATTTCCTGACTTAAAAGGGCTGTATCTTGACTCAGTCTGGCAGATAACAAGGAAGCACAAAACCAAAACAGAAACCAAGTGGTTACACTTTGGTACATGCGAGTGCTTTGGCTATTCATTTTGAACATCACAAATGCACAGCCCAAACCACTGATCTGACTCTACTTCCTGCCATTTCACACAGCTAAAAATATTTGATAATGAGATGGGAAAAGGACACATAAAAACATGAGTTATCATTATTTAAGAGCATTTTACTGAATAACCTAGAAATGAAGAGTCCATATTAAAAAAAAAAAAGCATTCAATAATTTTAAAAGCCCTTGGCTTAAAGAGGAGAAGTGAGCAACTGTACACTTGAAACAACAACAAAACCCCAACCTATAACACATAGCCAAGTACGGAAGTTGTTAGCTGATAATACAAACTTAAATCAAAAATAATAGACAATTGAAAAAAGAAATGGAATTTAGCATTAAATAAAGAGGCACGGGGTTTTCTGAGGATGCCAAGAAAAGCAAATGATACCAAAACAGTGGAGTTATCAGTAGTAATGAAGAAAATACAGTAGTAGTCTGTAGATATTTCTGTGCTACAGAAATAGGTAAAAGAGCATCGGCTCATATCACGTGGTGATGAAATACCCTGTGTTATAAAAATAACACAAGAAGGTTTAATGAAAGCTAATGCGGATTCAAGTTTTTAAGAGTCATCCAAAGGGCTGTTTAGATCACTGAAGCTGAATCTTTAAACCTTTGAATGTTGGGGAAGCTCCAGGAGAGTACAAGAACACATATATTGTACCAGAGAGGCCCAGTTTTGGCCAAGACAAGAGAGTGGCTGGTGTGGGACTTCATAACAGAGGTAATATAGTTTATATCCTTCTGCATTAGCTTGCCTTCTAGACCAAAGAATGACAATACAAATCTATGCGGCACATGCCAAGCGGCTCTCAGCTGGACAGCAGTCAGATCTTCAGCTGCAGGACTAAATAAGGGATCGTTTCGAAACACAGGTGGGTTTTTGTGGGTTTCTGTAGGAAGCAGTCCTCAGCCAGTGTTATTTACTACTTTTTGTCAGTGACCTTGCAGCACAAGCAAAAGCACTCTTGATCTGGGGTTACAAGTGACAGAGGTCCAAAGACTAGTAAGGACGGAGGACAGGCATTGATGCTTGGTGGCCTGAATTGCTGATGAGCCAAGAACAAGAAAACAGGTCGCACTCCAGGAGAACTGACCGAGCGGCTCTGTACCCGTACAGAAGGAACCCAGGCCACGCTCACCAGGGAACCAGCAACTTTTAAAAAGGCTTATGTTTATGGCAATTATCAATCCACTGTGACTTACTGTGATCGGTATATTTAAAGCTTGCAAACAGGGGAATATCAAGAAGCCAAACAACCTCTCATTTGGCTCTGTTGCAACTACTGCTGTGCTCCATTCTGGTATCCACATGCCTAGAAGCAGCTGAAAAACTGTAAAGGGATTGGTGAATAACGAAAACAGTTAAAGAATGAAGGATGTACACAATTCAGTCTAATTAATTTATGGAAAAGAACATTACAAATGTTTTCCTCACAGTTTAATCACCACCTTCCACAATTGCCATAACTAATGGCTCTTACGTTCAGCAACCAAAAAAATATAGCAGGAATCAACTGTAGGAAGATGAAGCTAGGCAAATTCACCCTAGAAATAAAGCACAAAGCAAGAGTGGAATAACTGATCATTGGGATTACGTATCCCATACCTTGTGACGGATCTTCCCTCACCAGGAATCTTAAATCAAGAAGAAAAAAAAAAGAAAATCATAATCTGAAATCTATGCTCCAGATCAACTCTAAAGTGGACTTTGTGTTATAGTTAATTCCAGGGAATTGTTGTGACCTTTGCAACACAAGAGCTAATCGCTTACATTCCTAAGTATTCTCCAAACAATTCCGCTTGTACCCCTGAAATTTAAAAATGGAAATCAATATAATTCCCCAAAATATATACTTTTAATCCATTTTGAGGCTTCTGTGCTATCCCATGACCTCATGGTAGCTCCATGTGGATGTATCTTTGTACATCTGTTATGCTGACTGCTGATTGAGTTTCTTGGAAGCAGCAGGCATTGGCATTAGAATTCAATACTTGGCTCAACTCCACCTCAGCAGCAATACCTGAAAAGGCCAGGGCAAAGGAAAAAGGTGAACTGACACAGATCGTAAAAATGGCCTATCTACCACTCTTCGATATGTTTCAAGATCAAGTGCGGCAGATTTTTGAAAGCACGATGGGCTGCTCCCTCTGAAGACAAGAGGCAGCTGTGTGTCTAAGGCTCCTCACAAGCAAGACTTTGGTCCATGGCCAGCAGCTGGACTGTGCCATGAACTTCAGCAGAGCTAGTCCCAGCACCCTCTAAGCTGTCCCCTCCAGCTTCCCCACACCACCATGCTGTGAAACTGTGTGCTCGTGCCAGCATTGCTAGCCTTTCCCCGCTCCTCACAGGTTTTAACTGCTGAAATGGCCACTGCCCACATCCCCATGGCTCCCTATGAGGGTGTAATAGAGCATTTAAGCTGGTAGACCCGTTCTGAGCTCTGAAACCCTCCCGCTTTGCTCCACATCGATGGACGAAGCATAAAGGGGGAGACATCCCACTTTGTGGATTTTCCCAGGAAAGTGATTTTTAAGGACAAAGGTCTTTTAGTGACTGGGGAGCACAGGAACAAGCAGCTGTGCACCTGAAAGCCAGGCTATATATTAACCTGTTTGTTGTAGCCTAGTTGCACTTCTTAACAATCCAGCAGAAATGGTAACATCAGGGAAATGCTGGCAATAAAACCTCCTTCTTTCTGTCCCCTAGCCAGGCTACGGTTTGTGCTGGGACATCTCCTTTCCTCCAGAGGGAATCCAGTATGCCAAAGCCCAAACTGGCCTTATTGTGCCAGTGTGCTAAACGCAGGTTCTGCTCCCTCAATAAATCTCTAAGATTCAATACTTTCTTTTCTCGGGTACCTGAAGGAGACCTCTAAAGCTCACCCGAGACCTAAAACACACTCGGGGCATTTCTGAGAGCTAAAGGCAAGCCCAGGGTTGCTGGGATTGAAGTTCTTCCCCCTCCTTAGCTCCAATGAGCCGAACACGTGCCTCTCTAGCCAGCTGAATGCATCCTGTTGCACAATGGTGAGGTGAACAGCAGAGGAAGAACTGCTGCCTGTTGGTGGGAATTAGGGCACACCAAACTCGAGCTGGGATAAAGGAGCTGAGGGAGAACTCCAGAAGCCTGCTGCCAGCTATATCGCTCAGTCCTACCATTTCCCCAAATAAGCCATTAACACTTTGTGTCTCACTTTAGTAATCTCTGAAACACAACTAGAAAGTGCTGTGAGGCATAATGAAAAGCATGTATCAAAATGCCTAAGGCTGTCTGATGTACAAGTTATCTAAATACAAAACACCCCTAGTTTTCCCCTAAGTGTCTACACAATGCTATGTACAACTCACAGACTCTCAGAGAGAAGTTAGTGCAGAACTCTTTTATCACTGACTGCCTCAATGACTGTAATGTCAGTAAGTCATTCAAAGTTAAGCATGAAATATTCAAACGGAAATATCTTGGAAACAACAGTCTCTTTAAAACATCAACAGCAAAACAGGTCATGATAAAGACCACAGGAAGATAAATTTTCATAGAAAGTGTTGTCCTATTTAAACACCAGACTAGCAGAAAATCAGAGGTAAGAGGGCTGGCAGAGAGATGGAAAGAAAGATCATGCCATTTTCTGAAGCACAAGCATGAGATAAAGAAAAAAGGTCTGGGACGGCCCATAAGACTACAGTCTGATTTCTGAAAGGACTTAGGCTGGCAAATGCCTTTATTATTGTTTCTAATCTATCATATTCCTTGGTGTGACGATGAAAAGAGCAATTTGATTTTGGAGCTTGAGAAAATGCTGTGGGTGTTTATCAAACCTTATTGATAATTGCTACTGTCCATAACTAGTTATTCTAAGGAATGGGTGAATAAACTACCTTGCAGGAGGAAAAGGGCTCATCACCAGACCATTGCAGGTGGACTGACTCTGAGAAAGGTACATTGAAATTAGGGTAATATAGCAATTCCAGCCAGGCAATGCCTGGATTCAGGCTAGAGTCAAGAACCAGAAAACACACCAAAAGAAAATGAGTAGGTGAGCATCTATCCTCCAAAAGTGCCACAAGGGCATTGCCAAGACAACGTTACTGTTACGGATTTGTCCACGGCAAATTTGTCCATGCCTTTTTGTCCATGCAGCCCCGTGCCTCAGCCACAGTTTGCACCTCTTGGAGTCTGATTCCCTGCTGAAATGACTCAGCTGAGCATTTGCCTTTGAGTTGTTGCAGAAAATAGGAGACTAAAACTACCGTGCAATTGTAATCAGGAAAAAAAAAAATTGTCAGGATTATTACTTGTCTCTAAAGGGATAATTGGAGATCTTAAAAAATCAAGGCTTGGCTGGCAGGAAAAGTAATCTAGAAAACAAGACTCTAATTGCTTTATTTCTGTGTGTTGAAGGGAGAGCAGTGTCTTTAGAGGCAGCCTTTTTAAGAGGGGTAGGTTCACCGATACATATATGACTCACTGCTACTGTAGGTCATGCATGGACAGTCTGAACGTCAAGGGTAGAGGTTTTATGTACACACCTAGCCTACTGCGTAAAAGACTCCCTGGACAGTGCAAACAAATGGGAAGGGACAGGGTGTTTAAGTGACCACTGATCTCTTTTTGCCCTATTAATTCAAGATCATACCTCATGCTGTTTTTTTCTTAATAAAGTGCATATACCTATGTATTTTATGTGCCCAGATATGCTGTTTCTTCTTAACACGTTGAATGGCTGCCATTCAGCCACAGGGAATTATTTGCCATGAAGACCCAGCAGACATTTCTGTAGTCTAAAGAGAAAGAATCTCATGAGAAGCTCGGGATTCCAGTCCTCATTTTATAGTGGTGCTTCTGCTGTGTTTTCGGAGATGAGGAAGAGCTATATTATTTACTAACAGACGTTTAGGCCAAATATTACAAAAGATGATCACAAGCAGAGCTCTCGTCCAGGTTTTTGTGGAGTCCCTCTCCCTGTTCTTGCTGCAAAACCAGAACAGCCACTGCCGTATTTTATATCTGTTGTATATCCTCTGATAGTTCAAGTGAATTAAGTGCCATTTTGGGCAAATGGCAAATACGACAGTCAGCAAGAAAAAAGAAGCATGCATCTTTATATAAAGCTTTATTTAATGTCCTTTGAAATCAACGCAAAGCCTTGCATTGACGTCAGTGAGCTTTCAGTCAGACTCATACCACTGTAAATGTAAATTCAAGCTTTCCAGTAGTGGAACTCATGTAATAAAACACATTTTTGATGTAGTGAACAGCACAATCAGACTTCCCTTTGATCATCCACAGCAATCTTCTTCTGTGGGTTTTAAAGTGTGTTACAAAGGGAGGCAAGCATCGTCAGCCTCAATTTACAAGCGAGAAAGAAGAGGCAGGAGGAGACGAAATGATTAGCAAGGCTGCCTAATACGTCAGTACAGAGATGAGAATATAGCACACGCTTCCCGACACCAGACTGGGGTCTTATTAGATAAGTCACACTGATAGAGGATCTAGTTCGTTACTGAGATATCAAATCAATCCTTCCTCTTTATCCTCCTAGGCAGAGCTTTCGGAAGGAATGGGCTCCAAAAGCTTCAAACACAAATTCCAGTCGATATGGAGGTTAAAAAAAACCCAACCAACCAAGCAAAAAACCCACCCCCAAAAGTCATAAACAGAAAAGAAATGGTGCAAAGTGCCTGTAAAAACCTCATGTGACCTCTGCATGATTCAAAATCAGACTCAGATCTGCAGTGAAGTTTCACATACGAGCCTTACATTTAACTGTGCAAAGGTTCACAGGAGCTATAATTTGGGTATCTCTTGGCTCCTTTCTCCTCCTGTGGGTGGGTTCCCTGACCGGACAACACCTTCCATGACATCCCACTGTGTCCCTTCTTGCTGAACGGGTCATCTCTGTGCCTCATCGCACATTCTCCCAAGAGAAGGTGGCCTCCCATTCCAGCCATCTGGCATTGTAGAGTAGCCATGGCTCCAATTTCCACACAGAGGTTAGCTAGAAGTCAGAGAGGGCAATAGGTCTGTGCACAGCCTCAGCCCTGCCCAGCTGTGGGGTCACCCATCCCCATGTTCCACTCCCCCAGCAGTTAGTGGCTCCGCTGTGGGCTTGCCTGCATGATGCTCTACCCTTTGGGTACCAAAACCCTGCCATTGGGCTACTCAGCTATTGCACTGTGTGGCACCCCACCTTGAGGCTCCTCAGGGTCTGCTGGGGCCCTGCATGCCTTCAAAGTGGGGGAGGAAAAAAAAAAACCAACCTAAAAATTCAGTTTCACAGTTGAAATTTTTCATAACGCTGTGGTCAGGTATAACACCACGTGCCGACCTTACGGTGCATGGCTGTAAAAAGGAGGAAAGTCTGATCAATTCATGTTAGGTCAAGCAATCTCATAATCATTCAGTTAAAAAAAAAATCAGATTAATTCAAATAAAGCACCTATCTAATATTTTACATGTTATTTTCCCTGCTCAAAACCTGCAGCACTGTCTTGCACCACTGGTAGTGATTTGCAAGTGGTTTGCTTTCCCTAAATTTCAATGGACAGCATGAAGATAGCAATATCAGATCACTTGCCAGAAATCCTCATCATTTATGCAGAGAAAAGCCTGATTAATTAATCAGTCTTTATTTAAGCACAGAATTTAAGCACAGAAGAGGAAAGGAAAGCGGAGATAGAGAGCCACTCCAAAAGAGTCTCTGTAAGGAAATGCTATTTTTAATAGAAAAAGATTGGCTCGCAGTGCAGCGTTCAAAGTCAGAAGGACTTAAAAACGGTTTTCTATTTCTGTTAGCAGAGCAGTCACAGTTAGGATAGCTGGAGCCCACTGCTGCTTGTGCCTCAGCCACAAGCCTATTTGTGTAAGCTGCCAAGTATTGATATACACAAAATCGCAGTGCGTGCAGTTTGTAAACAGGCAGACAATGCCGGAGAGCCAGGGACACAAACACGCACACCCTTCATCTCCTCTCCCAGAGGAGCGGGAAACGCTCTGTGCTGAACTACCTGAACTTTGCATTCAGAGGCGCCTCCACAAGTCAGATCCCAAGCTGCCAGATAAATGTGCCCTTGGCTGCGTCCATGCACATCGGCGTGACGTCCCGTGGCAGGTTCAGTTAGTCTCAAGCGCTCGCTCTTACCTATGTTTCCCCCACGCAGTACCACAACTTTTGTCCTCCCCCTCACCGCTCCCCAGCCCCAGGAGGACGGCGGCTGCAGTCGGCTGCTTCGTCGCAGCGTGCTGTGCTCGAGGCCGGAATGAGCGAGGGGGCTGCGCTTTAATCAGCTCCTGGGGTAATTAATACCCTTCTGTCTTTTCTCATTCAGTGGTCGGTGTTGCACCCCTTTATCATCTCCCTTGCTGGGGGATGGAGGCAGCACCCTGAGCCCTCCTGTTACTTTCTCCTGCTTCCCTGCGAGAGCACGGGTTCTGCTGGAGTAGGTGGAGCGCTGCCACGCCGTTCGCTGCACATCACATTGCCTTTTAATATTTCACACACAGATCCAGAAACAGCAGCGCGCATTTTTCTGTGTCACAGGACATATACCACATGGCCGAGCTACTGGTACAGCCCCCCATCTCCAGCAATCTGTGTTTCTCTAGGGTGCTGGTATGTTTAATCTTAAAATCCAGTCCCTCTCCTTAGGTATCTCCCATTCATCTAGAGGACCACAAGCAATAGCTTTCCTCTGTGTCAGAGGAAAACCTTCCTTTTAGGTTTCTGAGACGTGCCTTGCCCCAGAGGGGGTCTCAGATGGCTTGGAGACCTGGCTGGCAGCTTCACTGGCATGAAATACATGAGGATCCTTCACGCAAATGGCATCCAAGATAACGCTGTCTGGTCGACTAGGTCTTTCCGAAGGAAGTCAAAATCTTAAACTATTTTAGAGGCTGTTGGGATGCAGCTAGTGAACTAACGAAGTCTGGGGAGCAGGGCTGTGTCCCTTTCTCACCGGGTGGTGGTGATAGGGCCTGTTCACACCTCACGGATGAACGGTTTTTCCATTTGAAAAAAAAAAAAAGAAAAGGCATCTGTATTTTTTTCACAGCAGGACTTTCATAAGTGCTGCCTGAAGCAATATTAGGACTGTGCCTCCATAGAATTTACTAATCATACATAAAATACATACGTTGTTCTCCTGGGACTCGTTAACAGGGCTGGGACCACACTTCTTGATGGCTAGGTGGGAAAGGGAGCTTTGCCTACTGGAAAGGCTTGAGAATCGCTGCTGTAACAGGCTGTGATTTAATGCTAGGAAAAACTGTATCCACTCAGTAAATGTATTTGGACTAGATTTTATGTAAGTAAACGCAGAAAAACCTTACTCATTCTTCTGTCACTAATCCACGCACCTCATCATTTGCACGAGGTGAGGGGAAGAGAGGAAAATGGGTACACTGCTGCTTGCCAGGCAAAACATAACACTGATTTCTCACTACTTAGATTTCATTCATTTTCTACAAGACAACAGCAGAGCTTTTACTAATATACACGAAGCCACACACAGACTCCAGGTATTTATTGCCTTTGCTCTTCGATATCTACTATGTATAATGAGAAGTCTATGCATAGGCAGATGTAGAGGCACAGCCTTTTTTGGCATGCTACATTTTAATGGCTGTAATGAAATGAAAGTATGCCAGTGGCTGTCATTTGAGGGCATCATCCTTCTAATTCCTGTATGGTTGAAGCCCAAATATTTACAGATCAGCATGTACTGTCTTAATGTATTTTAAAAGGCAATTCAGTCTTTCTCTGCATCCTTGTGCCTTCTCTGCTCTTGGAAAGACAGCACAGTCATAATCTCTGCTTTTCCATTCTTCCCTCTACCCACAAACACTTCAGAAGCATTGAGTAATTCAGTCACTGCTTTCTCACAGCTGCCTCCTTACCCACCGCGAGAGTGTACTTTTAAATAAGAGCAAATAATGAAAGAGCATCTCTAAGGAGGTAAGGGAGCCTGAATGCACAAAGTGTAGGGTCCCTTGATCAGTAGGAACACACATGCACTGAGCCCCACGTACCCCAACACATGTCAGATCAACTGAGTCATACTCGGCGACTTGGTAAGCTTCCACTTCATGAAGCAATGGATGTGCTTTAATCACACATTGGCAGTACCCAAAAGAGTGTCTGCATAAGCAGAAAAAGAAAATTAATTAGTTGCTAAACCTTTCCCAGGAACCACATTACCCTCAGACTTAATGATCTCATCTGCTGGTTGCTGGCTTTGGGGTTCTTCTTAACAACTCCTGATTCTCTTAGTCCTCCTTCCCTGGGAACGTTGCTTTTTCCATACACAGGCACATAATTGTCAAGGCCAAAGAGTAGCATCCACTCTGTTCAAAGTTATTGCTCCACAAGTACACCATCATGTTATGTAAAAGTCTCAGCACCCACAAATCTGTCTCGTTCCTCCTTAATTGGGCCCTACAAGACTTTAGGACTACAGATCACAAGAAGGAACAGAACAAACATATCCACTAAACAAGCCAAAACAGAAATATTTACCAAAAAGTTTCTGAGTGTTCTTGCCCTTGAAAATTTTGTCACTAAGTACCTTGTGGAAAGAAAAAGATAAAGTCCTGACCTTACTGTCCCATCGCTTTGTGTTTGGCAGGACAGTCTCCCTGCCTCTTCGGCAAAGAGCAGCCAACCACCCAAATCTTGCTCTAGCCATCTCCCACACAAGGATCTCCATCCCAGCAGTGGGAAATGGCCTGTACCACCAGTCCTGACAGGTCCTGTTCAGAGCAGCACTTTCACACAATACAGACATCGGCATATTCATGCCATGGAGCCAGAGGCAACCACGGCATTTCAGTTGGCAACAGCGCTGCTCTGCTCCCACGAACAGCAAGATCTTGTCCTTCCAATGAAAGGGGAAGAGGAAAACGAGGACTCCTCACTCCGTGGTCATACTCTGTTGTAACCCTTCAGGAAAACACAGTATAAGCTTAGGAGAACTTCAGCATGCATCTTTACCCGTTTGGTCTCCACGAAGTTGGGGAAAATGTGGATTCAGGATCACGAGAACTTGCAGGAACGTGATCAATGCTCACAGCTCTGCCTAGCTGTAGCGTTCGCTGCATATCAAGGTGCCACGATTAGATCACTGATCAACCCCAGACCAGGGAAAGAGACAGATAACACACACAGTGTGAGCGCCAACTTCCGCCTTTTATTGCGCAGTCAATTCCTTTTATACTAACAAGGGTACGCGGGATTACAGACACATCATAAGGCTGCGACTAACCCTCTAACTTTCCATGACATCGCGAGATCTTCCGAACGCCGAACCCTACACCTAGCCACAGCCAAAACCTCATGTTCTGGAAGAGAATGAGTCATTCTGGAGACCCTCCCGAGGAAGCCAGCTCATTGTTTTCTGAAAACAAGGCACTGGTGTATGATCAAAACCCCAAACCCAGACACTTCTGAGCAGCCTACACCTTTCTGTCAGGTAGCTCTAAGACAGCTGTGTTTCACCACAGCTGCTGCTTTAAGCCACTTCTAGCCATGCATGCATGAAAACTGACACAGGTTTCATGAGTTTTAGCCATGCTGTAATTCACACTCCTGCAATCATTGTCATTTTATGATTTTTAATTGCAATATTTTGATTCTATTACATCTAAATAGAAAAGTCATGATTTTATGATGAGACTGTACTTCACAACAGTCACTGGCTATTTAGTTTTATGTGACATCCAGCATTTTATGAATTTGAATTCCCATTTAATCTCAGCTTTACTCCAAGTTGATGGCACATTTATAAGTAAAGGATGGATTCCCGTATGCCCTTGGGGCTCCCAGACCGTAGGCCTGGGGAACGCAGCCCCCTGTGAGCAGAGGCAACACAGGAGCCGCATCTCACCATCCTTGTGTCACCGAGGTTCAAGTCAGGAGCGTCTGCAAACTTGCCACAGGGATAGGAGGCTGAGCACATGGCAACACAGGCTTTAGGAACTCAGCAATGGCACTTTATACGTGCATGAAATGGTTATCTCGCCCTCCCTGAGCACCCCCCTTTCCAAGGGAAAGCATCGGGAATGTCAGGATCTCGTGGGAAAACCCGCCATTACATTAGGCTGAACTAGAACAGTTATCACAGTATTTGGTGCAGACATTTTGAGGCAAGGTGCAGATGTCCCAGGCTCAAGACTGTTTCCAAGTCACTTTTTAAGCACTCCATAACAATTGCATCAACCCATCATTTCCTCTGATGGAAATTCTCATTCCCATCTGCCTATTTCCACCCTTTCCAATCAGTTGGAAAATGCTATTTCTTGAGCAATCCCAGTCCTAACCTATGTCCTCTTAACCAAGTCCCCCCTTCATGATCAACCAGGGACAGATGCAGAGAGAGGATTGTGGTTCTACTTATTATCCAGAAAACTACTTCTTTTTAAAATGTCTTATATTTGCTTCATTCAAGATATTTAATTCAACTCTTTCTCACCCCAAATTTTATGCCACTCAGAAACACTATTCAGCCCTGCCTGGCAGCAATTACTATGGCCCGAGTTTGTTTCAGGATTTATGAAAAGGCTTCTATAGATTCTGGCAGCAGATTTGTTTGTTATTTTTATGTAACATTCATAGACTGCAAGTGATCACTGAGGGCAAGAGTGTTGCTTGCAAAGAACTTCCTCCAGGTTGGCAGTAGCACAATATTACTTAAAAATAAATAAAAGGAAAGGTAGCTCAGTTTCCCTGTCCATGCACATAGACCAAGAACAGCAATGCCTTTAAATTAAAACTATGCAGACTGATCCACCACTCATTAAATTGCTTACATACTAAATTTTTTTAAAAAGCATATTTTAATGGAGGACTGCAGGTTCCAACCTACAGCTGGGTTTTACTGATGCTGAAATCCATTTGCAACTGACACATTTCACATACGCCACAGGTATCTCTCAGCTTTTGGAAACTACCTGGCTGGACTGGATTTGATAAGTGACCTGACAATACAGATGGACTTACTCCATCACCCTTCTGCTGAGCCACCTGATCACCAGAAGCTAAGCAGTTAACACTCAAACTCAAAGCCAAATTAGTTTCTCAAGTAGAAACTTAAAGACCATGCTGTCCATCAGGAAGGGAGAAGATCACAGGAATGTGGTGCTTCAGAAATTGAATTTGTCAGGTTGGAGTAGCTTAGAAGCAAGGAACGAGGTTTCCTTCCTTTTGACTTATAAGTTAATTTAAGTTATTCACCGAAATTTCAAAACCCAGGGTTGCTATCAGGATTGTAATGCAGTAAGAATATAAAAACCTCAACAAAAGTAAGGTAAAAAGTGTTGTAAAGTACATTAATAAAAGAATTGCATTAAATAATTATCCCCTTATTTGCATTGAAAAAGAAATCCTTTAAAGGATTACTGAACAAGCTTGAAATAAAATTAGTCAATCAGCCAGTTTGTATGTGGTTAGGATGACAGAAAGCAGGCTAACTAATTGTTTGTGGAGGGTTATTTCTGTGGCATTCAACCTCAGGGTCAGTTAAGGAGAAGATGATGAAGGAGCAAAGCTGAGCAAGAGCAAAATAAACAGCATGAACTACGACTAGTGCGAAAAATACGCTGTTGGTGGATTGAGGTGGGTCAAATTGTAAGCATGACCAATGGTCACCACCATCCATGAAGTCAGGGACTAAGTAAGCAAGTGATAAAAAGCTGGTGCTAAACATGACAAGGCTTAAAAATCTGGATTTATAAGTAGCCACTTTCAAACAGGCACACAGATTTTGGCTTGAACTGCCAAAATTAGTGAGTAATTTTAAAAGCATGGGTACAGAGAAGCAAACTTATTTTGTAATCGCTCCAACACTGTGGTTTTGATAACTAGACTGGAATTTGAACTTTCACTGGTTTATTTTCTGGGTTAGAGTGGGGCTGATAAGGAAAAGGACCACCTTTTCTGAGAAATATTGCATTCTGTCTGGAACAGGGTATTTGAGTGTTCAAAACATACTAAGAAGGGGGGGGCCGGGGGGAGGATCTTTTTCTTTACAAATTACCTCTAAGTTTCCATTTACAGAACACAGTCAGAACCTGGGGAGAGGAGCACCAGGAGCCAGGTGTGTGGAAGGAGCACCAAAGCCTCTGGCTCCCCGAGAGCTTCAGCTTCAGGCAGCGTTCACAGGGCTTTCGAGATCAGCAGTTTGGGAGGGTTTCACTTTGCAGGAACTTAGAAGCTTTGGGGACTTCAGCCCCAAGGCAGTAAAAAAGGAAAATAAGGTGCTTAAAAGGAGGTTTACAAACTCATCAGTCACCTGGACTTTGGTAGAGGACATGGAGCCGTAAATGTAGAAGCACCAGCGTGCCTCTCCAGCAACATCCCTTCCCACCACTGAGCCTCACTGGGGTGAGAAATCACCCCTCTTGGAGAGCTTAGGATGCCGCGCTCCCTTTGCTGGGTCACCAGCCCGACAGGTTGGACACTGGAGCCGTATCCTCCATTTTCCAGGTTTCTGAACTTGTGTTTGCTCAGCTATGCCACGCTGAATATTTGGATGAGTTCTAACTGGGGTCTTCCAAGAAACCACACACATCTTTCCTGAGGCCACTGTTCAATGTTCAAATGCAGAAAATGCCATGGCACAAAGACTGCGTGCCTCTCACTTTCTTAAAAATTAACTCAAACTGCTAATTGCAAGGACGCTTTTGAGGAAATTAGATTGCTAATACTGTGATCACTGGTCTGTAAAAATTTTGCTAGCAACTTTCAAAAAAATGCTATAAATTTCTATAAAATAATTCGGAGGCGGCAATCCTAGTTTCATCCACACAAAACCAAAACTGTGCAAACAAGACCCGAAATTCTGAAATTTACATTTTAATAGAGAAATGTTGCTGGCCAATTATTTTAAGTTACACCTTTTACCTCATCAGTGGTATTATCTGTATGAAATGAAACAGATGTCCTGGTAGCTGTCCTGCAAACTACTCACAGTTGCTTTTTAAAGAAAAAAGAGGTAAATTACCAACTAAAGACTATATATCTGAATTATCAAGATATTAAAATCCCTTTTTGGCATACTTCGCTTGCTTCTAACTTGGCCTTAGATTTTCTTATATTGTATTGAAGGTCTTTGTACCAGCTTTTACTGCTTGTTCTCTTTTATCACAGAGAAACGAACTTCAACGTGTTGCTTTCTTCCTTTCATGATTTTCTTGACTACATTAAACATCAAGCCTCCTTTAATTTAGCACACATCATCCCTAGTGAATACCTAAACCTTTTTGCTGCATCTCTAAATGACCCAGGATAATTACGCACAAAAGCATGGAGGTCACGTAGCTGAAAAGACAACAGGAACGTTTTTCCCCAAGATGAATTAAATGCTCTGAATTGTAAAAGCCATGTGTTGTCTTTGTCTCTAGCCTGGTATTCAGGCATACCTTGATTTCTTACTAGTATCTTGCAATAGGAAAAATATGTTTTCACTCAAGCTCAGGACAAGCACAGCACTTCAGGCACAAGGCTCTCGGCACAGCTGAGCACTAGGAAAGTGGAGCCGAACAAGTCAACCATAGGCAACGTGAGGCCCCTCACTTTCAAGCATGTGAACTTTGATACTCCCTACTTCTTGAATTGCTATTTGGCAATTCAAAGCACTGTATTGACTTCAGTTGCATAATATTGTTTCACAAACATATTAATGTTCCTGTTCTTGTTAATAAGCATTCCTATCCCATTACCACATGCAGCGTCAAGTGCTCTTCAAGTGCTTTCAGGGTGAATCCAGAGAAGTGCACTGGTGTCATGGTTTAAGCCCAGCTGGCAACAAAGCACCATGAAGCCGCTCGCTCACTCTTCCACCCCCCAACCCCGGTGGGATGGCCAGGAGAAAATCTAATGCAAGGCTCATGGGTCGAGACAAGGACAGGGAGGGATCACTCACCAATTATGGTCAAGGGCAAAACAGACTCGACTTGGGGAAAAAAAACAAAATCAATTTAATTTGTTATCAATCAAATCAGAGCAGGATAACAAGAAGTAAAACCAAATCTTAAAACACCTTCCCCCCACCCCTCCATTCTTCCTGGGCTCATCTCCATTCCCAGTTTTTTCTACCTCCTCCCCCCCGCAGCGCAGGGGGACAGGGAATGGCGGTTGGCATCAGTTCATCACACATTGTCTCTGCTGCTCCTTCCTCTTCAGGGAGGCCACTCCTCACACTCTTCCCCTGCTCCAGCGGGGGGGTTCTCCCACGGGAAACAGTCCTTCACGAACTTCTCCAGCATGGGTCCTTTCTGCGGGCTGCAGTCCTTCAGGTACAGACTGCTCCAGCGTGGGCTTTCCCATGGAGTCCCGGCCATCTTTGGGGGCATCCCCCTGCTCCGGTGTGGGCTCCTCCACAGGCTGCAGGTGGGCATCTGCTCCCTCGCTCCCCTCCATGGGCTGAGCCTGCCATCTCACCATGGGCTGCAGGGACTTCCCCTCCTCCAGCACACCTCCTCCCCTCCTTCCTCACTGACCTTGGTGTCTGCAGAAGGGTTTCTCTCACATTCCCACTAAATATCCCATTAAATCTGTTCTCCCAGAGGCACTACCACAGTCACTGATGGACTCAGCCTGGGCCAGAGGTGGGTCTGACTTGGAGCCAGGGAAGCTTCTAGCAGCTTCTCGCAGGAGCCACCCCTGCAGCCCCTCCCCTGCTACCAAAATCCCACCACAAAAACCCAATACAACCAACATTTGTCCCTTAGGCCACAGCTCCTCTTTGAGGACCTCCAACCTAACTTCTTCCATCCACACTTTCTGCAAGGAGCACTGAGCCCCGAGACATAAGCAATTCCCTCCCCTCATTTTACAGGTGAGAATGCTGAGGATGAGAATTAAGATCACACTTCAGCACATAAATGTCTGCCTGCCCGGAAAGAGGAGCAGAAACAAGGAAACCTCCCCTGACACAGCTGTCAGGTGAGATCCCAGATGAGGGACACCAGCCCCTGCTGTAAACCCTGCACCGGCTGGTGGCCAGCCTTGGGTCAGGATGTGCTCCAGCAAAGGGCTGAAGGAGCTCGCATCCCTCAGAGTGGGAACACGGCATTGCTACAGCCACAGCACCAGCCTCGGCAGCATGGTTTGTTCTTGATGTTGGCTTGGAGTCAACAGTTTTCGGGGGTCCCAGCTGGGCTGGACCCCCACATGGAGATCCAACACTGAATGCCCAGCTCAAACACATGCCCAGACTCAATAGCAAAGGAGGAGTTGCACTTCCCAAAACTACAAACTTAAAACTCCTGTCAGACGTTCTCCTACTACTTTCAGGATATCAAGTGAAGGCTTTTCCCAGTAAACATAGCTGAGTGCTTCTAGTCTGAGTGCTCTGAAGGGGATCGGGCAAACAAACATTAGGAAGGAAGAAAAGAAATACCAGCATAGAGCACGTTGTTAGAAACTATCATTTAGAAGAAAAGCTTCACTTCCCTCTAGGTCTGGCACGCTGAAGAGACTGAAGTAGTAGTTTGGGAAAGCTTGAAACTTGGGGGAGCCTCTGTAAGTCAATATTTTTTGAGATCTCTCATGAATGTAAGAATACATCATTATTTTCTATAAAGAGAATTTCACCTTCACATTAAGACCCAAATCAGGTACACATGTCTATTTGGCCCCCCCTTTGCAACCACGCAGTCTTGGTAGAACAAATACATCCTCAACGCTGACCCTCCAAGCAAGATGCAGCAGTCTTGTGAATGCTGTCAGCCATTGACACGGACGTTTTCCTTTCTCAACCATAGCCCCATAAAGTCTGGTTTAGCAGTAGCATGATTAGGAGTCCATGATGCAGAACAAACTGCCTGAAGACTATACAAAGGGGACACAGAAGCCTCCTTCTGTTTTCTCTCTCCCACCAAGGCCAGGCTGGGATCCTTCTCCTACCTGGCTCCAACTATGAGCTGGACTCACCTGGAAGAGCAGCAGCCACATTTCAGGATGTCAGCACACCACTCTGACATCATTAACAGATCTGGGTCACACTCATGACGCAGGCCGTGGAGGCAGGTGCTGTGCACCAGCAGTCCCACTGGTGACTCACACAGACCCCGCACCAGCTCCTGGGAGGCACCTCCACAGCCTCAGGGTGCTTCAAAGTCTGTAAAATAAATGAGGCAGGCAGGCAAAGCTCCTTTCTCTGCGCACATTTACTATTTGGGATTATTATTGACTGGGAAGTATTGACATTCCTTATTGGAAGAAACACCATCATTTCAAAAACTGCCTGCACTGAGCCATTTAAAAAATGGTTCATTTACAGATGACCAAAAAGTTTTGACAAAAGTCAAATCACTTCTTTCCAATAGCAACTTTATTTCATTTCAGATATGCATTCAGAAGATGAAGTCCTTTTTTGGGGTGAGCAATTGAACGGTTTCATCGCTAAAAAGGTCGAAGTAACATGCTCTGACCTTATCAAAAGGGTTTCTGCCCAATTATTTTTCTTAACAAAAACCTAGAATTATGCATTCCATGCAATGCCTTGCTGTTAATGAAATTAATCATTTTCCTGATGAAAATTAAATTATTTTCATTTTCCTAATGAATAAAATCAAAACATCTTATTCCAAAAATTCTCATCAGTTCAGGCTAAAAGAGAATTACCTAAGAACACAATGGAAATAGAGTTGATCACGTTCAGATCAGCGCAAATGGATGCTTAGCCTTGACACCCACTCAACATGGAAAATTTTAGCCCCAAATAGTTCAAGTTCAGCAAAGTTATAAGGAACTGAAACCTGACCCTTCTCCTGATAAGCACAAGAAAACTGCAGTGAGACTAACAGAGCCAGCAGGGTGATGACAAAGTGCCCAAGTCCTCTCTGTGAGGCAACAGAATTTAACCTTCACGGCAAAAGGGTTGCAGGGAAGCCAAGACGGTTCTCAGAGGGGAAAGCTGCCAACAGGCTGGACATCCAGCCCTGTCTCCCAGCATTAGGATGCCAGTTGGACCCAACTGGCTTTCAGTCACCAGGGAGCAGCTAGCCCCAGGCCTTCCCTGGGAAGCTGAAGACTCCAGGAGGATCTCAAACCCTTGGATGGGCACACAATGTCTCCATTGCCTTCTGCACGTATCCTATCTCAACCCAGCTCTACCCTGCTGCGCAGAGCAGGGACTAAAGTGGACTTTTGGCCATGTAGAAACTCCCTTTCTATCTGGGTCACTGTTTGCATCTCTCTGAACCAGGCCCATGATATCATAAAGAAATGCATGAAGCAAAATTATTGTTTTGCTCCAGCCCAGCTCCCGGGACCCATTTCTTTCCCCAGTCAGCAGCTCATCTCAAGAGGTCCAGCTACCAGCTGCCAGAGGTGATGTTCCTGATTCCCCACCACTCTGCAGAGATCCAACATTGTCCCTCAAACCCAGGTGAGGAGAGACTCTCAATTCTGCGCCCAGTTTTCCCTCTGTGTGCCATCCTCTGCTTCTTAGCATCTCCCATGCATGGTACTTTTCAGTAGGGTGGTTATGCCTTTTCCACCCTCCAATCATTAAAAGCCTGAAATTTTTTCACCTTAAAGGTGAAAAAGGAAGCAAAGAGAAATACCAGCCCCAGCTGAAACAGAAAGGAGAATTTTAACAGGCAAAATATCATTATTCTGTGGGTGTAGACCATGTGCCTGGGGTGCTACTGAAGGCATCTGGCAGACAGAAACATAGAATAGGAGAGGTTAAAGCAGCAAAAATACTACAGTATATTTTCTTGGGATCCTAGGATGATCCAGAAATCCTTTTGCCCAGTTTCTCCATACATGACCCTTACTCTGACAGATTGCACTGCCAGGGTTCCTCTGCTTCCTCATGTACAATGTGCGGTCATCTTAGTGAAAGCAAGGCAAAGGTAGCAGCAGTTTATTTATTTAATTCCCCAGTGGTTTATCTAGCCATATCCAGCCCAGTCATCCCAGGAATTCAGCTGGGAGGGACATTAGGCCCGGCATACCCTGGATCAGACGGTTTGCAAGAAGCAGCTCTTTGCAATGTGCTGAGTGGGAAAGGGCTCAGCTCTGCAGAAGCTTGTCTTGAATCAGGCTGGTACCGATCAAGCGGCTGCAGCTGGCTGCCAGCATTCAGCTGACACATTCCTACCACGTCAGGGTGTGCTATAAGATGCTGCTGTCTAGCCATTCAGTCTTCAAAGCCAATAGGATACACACAATTAAAATGAAGAAAATAGACGAGGAAAACATTCCAAGCTTTCAACAGGCATTAGCCTGTCCCAAAACCAAACCTTCTGCCTGCACAATACTTAGTGAGCTGCGTGCCATATGTGTGCAGAAGACTAAATCCCCATTTAGCAGCCGAAACAGTGGTACCATCACACTTGTGCTTGCGCTGTCGCTACAGCCCCTGTCTTTGCACGACTTTCCTCCATCCTGTAACACCAGGTAGGCAGTACTGTGCATCTCATGATGCACTGCACAGCCTCTGCCCTAAGCCGGAACATTTCCCGAGTCACCATCAGACTCCAGCTTTGGCTTTCTTGTCCGTGTAGTCCCTGACTCCAGGCTCCTACTGTGAGGATTTCAGGATGATTGCAACAGCACTGAGTGCTATTAAAGACTCAGGTTCAGTTTTCAAGAGTAGTTTGCACTCTCTCCCGAGGGAAAATTTCTGCAAACACAGCTTAGACTGAAGTCACTGAAGACAGCAAGAAAACACAGTCTTGGCTTGTTAATAGCACTCGTTAGAGCCCCTAGAAAAGCTTTGTGCAGGTGTCCAAGAAGAAAGGAGAAAAAGAGACGGGGGAAGCACAACAGCACAGGCCCTTTGCCCAACAGCTCTCTCTGAATTACGTCCTCCGGCTTTAAAGCCGAGGCTGTAGCAGTGTAAAGCCATGCCAGCTGCGTCCAGGGCTGCTGTGGCGAGGGAGCACGGTTCCCCCACCACACAGGTGCTTGTGCTGCACAGCTGATGGTCGCCAGCACGGGCAGCAGCCCCACCACCCCCTGAGCAGTAAGAGATGCTGGTGTGATGGTTCTCCACTCACCGGCGTGACCGCCTGTGCTGCAGGACCCGCCAAACCAGCACTCTTGCTCAGCCTCAAGTCAGGGTTGCAGAGACATCCGTGTGCACCCTGGTAGTGTCCTGAAACGCTGCAAAGCCTCTCGTGCCTTGGGTCATCTCTGCTGCGGAAAGGCAGCCCAGCCAAATGGAAGTCCCTTCGGGGCTGTGCTGGAAGCTTGTCTTTTCCAAATACGTCGAAAACAGAAGGCCAGGGCTGGATGCAGGTTTGCTGAGATCAGGGCTATTCTGGTGCAGACAGGCTATGTGCTGCTGATAGGGAGGATTAATGAGCCAGGCTGCTCATCCATTGCAATTAGAAACAACACTACAACTATTTTGGTGCCATTTCTCTGCAGACTGCTCAAACAGCTTATCAGCCCCTTCTATATCTCTGTGTAATCGTGGCTTTGTTAAATATAGGATGGTAAACTGCCATACATAAGAATTGCTCTTCATTTAGAGCTAAGGTGCAGAGGACCATTTCCTAATGCTTATACAGCAGTAGAAAGGGGTTTAGTGAATGGCACTAAGACAACTTCAGTGTCACTTTGTGGAAGCTAAAATTGCTCTGGCTTTTTCAGTGCCTATAGGAGAGCTGGACACACTGAGGACCTAATTTGCTCTGGCTTCAAGAAGGGCCTCAGCATCTGATGCTGTAGCTAATCACCACATCTATCAGCAACAAGATGAAGTTTTAAGAAATGGTTTTGTGACATTAGTAAAGAAAGAGGAGTTCTGGCTCCTGGGCTCTGTTCCTCACTCCGCTCTGTGACCATGGACATTCCTCTCACCCACCCCAGCTGCAAAATGGGAGGGACAACACGTATCTGAAGGATGAGGTCTTGCCTCCTGCTTCCACAATGTTATTTACAAGTGTGGGTGATACTTAGGGGCAGAGAGGACTCCCAGAGAAACCCAATCCTGTCCTATAGCCAACATACCATTTCACACAGATCCTACAGAGCTGTAAACATTTTATGTGCCTAGATTCCCTGACAAAGGTTAGGTATTCATGACCATGCACCAAATCCTCCATACACATCAACAATTCAGAGTAGGAACTGGGCTCTTATTTCTGGCTTTCTGAGATTTTTTTACTGATGCTACATGGGCAAGAGTTCAGCTGAGTCAGCTGGCAGCAACAGCCCACCCAGTGAGCTCGAGTTTCCCTTTCAGGCACTGTCAAAGACCCCAGCCCAGAAGAGCCAAGCCCAGAGGGGTTTCTCCATAGGTCACACTCCAGCAGGATCAACAGCTGGAACACAGCTGGACTCCTCACCACTCAAGGAGCACAGCTGAAAACCGAGGAGGGTTTGGAGAAGGAGCACAAACCATCAGTGTGCTCCTCAGCACCTATTTGCCTCCCACTGGAAATAAATCCCTACAAACTATTACCAGTAACCGCAAAAGTTTGGTCTCTGGTATTGAAGTATTACAAGACAGAGCAAAGCAACGCAAGGCAGATGCACAGCACTGCATCAAAACTGGATGCCTTGAAAAAGAGCTTTCAAATGGGGGCTAGAGGGGCAAAGCTTTGTTCAGGACTGTCGGACAGACCTTTGAAAACATAAATGGCTCCAGATAAGCTCCTCAGCCCAGCTGCCAATATCTCACAGGTTTTCAGACCAGCATCCTCTTCCATCACCCCGATGGATTTTAACAAATTACCAGAACGTGTTCTCAGGGAAGCTGCTGCCTATGCTTCTGACTAGATGTTTTGCATCTGCCTGAGTCCTGGACCAGAGAGAGATTTTACAAATCCAGTGGCTCTCTAGAGTCCCTGCATCACAAACTTCTGTCCGTCTTTATAGCAACTTACTACTCTGCTCTACAACGTGATGTTCTTTAAATGCTCCACTGGTGTCTGCCAGAAGTGCAACTTGATATGAAACGCCCAAGTGCCAGACAGCTCCTTCATCTCTCCATGACAAATAAATCTTCATGATAAATCCATGCTCTCCAATGTCACCTCTTATATATAGACAATCAAAGAAGGTAAGGTACAGCAAGTAGAAGTGTGAAGACAAGGCATATGAGTCAAATTACATTTAACCTCTGGTTTAGTGCTTTTACCTATCAGAAATAGTTTGTTACATGTTTTAAAAAACCCTAACATGAATCAGGGAGTACAGTTAAGTGTTTCTGTACTGTGCTGAACTCTCCCCCTCCCAGATACAGCAATTCTTATCCTCAAGAATAAAACTTTAGGTTATTGTTCCTCATCACTGAAATGAGCCCAGCCCTGAGGCAGGAGCTCACAGGCTCTGTGCTCACTCTGACAAACTCACATCACAGCCCAGAAACATGCCAAACAGACAGGCATCTCATGGTGGAGGATTTAAGCCAGACGGGATCCAGCCAAATTTGACAGGAGCTCAGACAGCTTCTGAGGCAAGGGACCACATCTCTACATACTCCAGGATACTGGCTCCATAAAGATGCAAAGAGAAGATCAGCCTCTGAGTCACCAGTGGGATTTCTGGCTGCACACTGGGTAAGTCCTGCTACAGCTCACTGCACACCTGACAGGCCTCCCCACCCTGGGCAGCACCAACTACAGACTGGCATGCCACTCAGCAAGTGATCACAATACGTAATTTTGTCATCCCAGCAATGTCCCTTGTTTCTAGTAATGAGGTGGCTGCAAGCAGAAATTGCTGCAGGAGACAGTCTCGGGCTCTGGCCACCCTGGATAATACCCAAATCAAACCAGGAGCCCATCAGGGTGGCTGAAAACATTCATCCCGCTGCAGTACACCTTCAAAATGACCGGCTTTAAATCGCTTTCCTCTAGTCTGAGGAATGACAGTGTTGGAAAAGATGCAGAAGACAGCTAAAGCAAGACAAGAAAGGAGCCTGCTCCTCCATCTCATGCTCCACTGGGACAAGAGTCCAACAGAGGGAGAGGAGATAGCAGAAGAAAGCAACCCCTCAGCAAAGGGAGCACCCGATTTAGCAGAGAGATTAAAATTGCACCCGGCACTGGGAGGATTCTGGGGGCTGGCAGCACCTGGGACCACGGCACTGCTTGAACCACCTCCCTTTGCTGCCAGCAGCGGCACGCTCAGGGGGAAGACTAAGGGCTCTAATTATCAGCTACGGATGTCAGGCTGTGCTCAAACCATTTGAAACCTGCTCATCCGTAACCTCCTCAGTGGTACCTACAGGAGCAGCAGGCAAACATGCCACAGGAAAGCAGATACCTGCTAATGAGACAGTCATCAACCACTTGTTATCTCGCTGTGATTACCTCCTTAACTCAGTCAAGAGATAGCATGCTTTATTTTTGTCCTCCCTACTGAAACAGCATCTTCAGTTTCCGAGAGGCTTTCCTGCTGCTGGTACTGCCCACGCCAGGAGCCACCTCCACTGCGGCCGAGTGGGACCCGAGGCCGAAACGCTCCCAGTCTGTTCAGCACTTTCCCACACCCCTTGTGTCTCCTATCTCGGTCTCATCGGCTCCTGCATGTGCTTTTGAACACCCCCCCTACAACAAGTCCTTGGCACATCTTGTGACCATAAGGTAACAACGCACTTCCTACACAATTGCTTCATCTTGAAACACTCCTAGCCTCTATCTGTCAAGTAGGTAGGAGAGGGACCTTTGATTCATCTTGCCTCAAAGGACATTAGCACATTTGCGAAAGGTAGAGTCATAGGAAGCCTCAGAAAATCTGACTGCCAAGACAAAAAGGGGGATTTGATTCGGTCCCCAGTGTGACCCAGAAAAACAAAGCATCCGAGATACTTAGCATGGGAAGTTAAACAATCTCTTGGCTCTGAAAGTCCAACCTTAAAATCAGGATACCTTGCAAGATCAATGAATTGAACAGTTTTAGCTTCAATAGAGATTTACAGCAGGTCTTAGCACTCTCACACACTGATAGTTCACCATTTGGTAGAGTTCCCAGTTTGTAAAGAGAAAGTAAATTCACAAGCAGAAACAGCACTTGCTCCAACCATCCTGCCTTGCTTTGCAAGTTGGATCTCAAGGACATGTTCACGAGACCTGGGTCTTGAGGGCAGTGCTCTCAGAAACAAGCACTCAGGGACTACCCCAAGCTCCCAAAGGGGAGAAATGGAAAATAAGTTATGAGGTAATAAATTTTCCAGGACTGTACCTATTTTAGCATACCTCACACACAAGCACGCAATGCTGACGCTGAGCAGCGAAAAGCAGGTCCTGTCCTCGCTGACACCCCCGTGTGCATCAAAGGCTGAAGAATGATTTTCCCAGTTTGTGTTTTGTTTTTACTGCGCCCCACCTCAGAGAAGCTGGGAGCCCGTTGCAGCCACTGGTTGAGCATGGGATTGGGGATCAAGCCTCAGTTCCGACCTTAAAGTCAGAAATAACCTTTCTGGAGGTTTCTGTAGCAAAGCAATGCCGATGTCTGCTAAACTCCTTCACAACTGTAGCACCAACCCCTTCAGCCTTGCTTCCTCGTAGAAATGAGGGCAAGTTTTTATATTTTTTTTCTGGCTAGGAGCATGTGATGCTCAGACACGGGCTTTCTACTGATGTGCAGGCACATATTCATAGTGCATCGTGTCAGGTACCAGAAAAGGAGGCACCTCCAACACACGTGCACACAGGCAGGGCACCCAGGTGGTCTAACACTCATATAAACGCTAGCTGAATTTCTTCTGCCCTCAAACATAAAGATGTCAAGTGATTATTCACTAGCTTCAATAAACTCTGCCTGAAAAAAATCAGCATTTCTCCTCAGCCCGTCCTCCAGTGAACTGATTCCCAGGCTGCCATTTCCCAGCATTGCCTTCAGCGGGACGTAACCCTCCCGAGCTCCTCTCCACCAGCCCAGCTCCAGTCCCCTCCAAGAGAAGGGGTCTGCACAAAGGAGGGCTTTGATCCAGCTTATCTCCGCTACCGACAGACCCACAGCAAACTCTGCTCGCTCACAGCCTCGCATCGCCCTGCCCCATCATTTCCGAGTTCACCACGCTGGAGAGCAAAATCAGGCAGTACTTCTCACCACGACGGGCACAAAGGCCAGCGGGGTTTCTGCGGTAGGAAGCCCTCCAAACTCCACGTTTGTGCACGCAGCAGCAATGCTCAGCCTTACCAAGGCAAATGCATCGGCCCCTCTGCTGCCAGTAACTTACTCAGGGCTGAGAGGGCTATTCTTTGGCTTAAATAAGAACGAAACGCCAGAACTTACATGGCTGAAACCTTGATCCTGATCCAAGGCAGCACGTGGCGGCTGAGGCTGAACCAGAGCGGACGCGCGGCAGGCCCCCCTCCCCGCTGGAGACGTTCGCATCAGGCCATTTAGCCCAGGAACGAGAAAACAGGAGTAACAGGGAAGACCCAATTTTGAATCTAGTCCTCCCTCCCCTCACGCGTAGGAAGGCTGTGTCCCAGGCAGGCAGCTCGCACGCTCCCCTTGCCGAATAACCCGCTTCCCTCGTGCGCTGTTATGCAGCACCTACAGCCACGAACACGGGCTGCAAGGACCAACTTTTCAGCCAGCCCTCAGCCCTGCCGCTGCTCGCTTCTCTGGCAAGAAACAAAGAGGTTTTCTAACCTCCTCCCTGCTATCAAACAACCTGCACCTGCAGTTCATGGCGAACAGCTGGGAGAGGTTAGGGCCAAACACAAGGAAAGGGGTGAGGGAGGGAAGGAGACCATCTTTACTAAGGGACCTCCTTCCTCCTGGAGCACGATGGCTCCCAACCAGCAAACGGAAACTTCTCTGTCCAGCCACTCTCTCCTTAACCCCACGAGCGGTCACAGCCCGAGAGGTTTTGCCTCCTGGGCAATGCTCGCTGCCAAGGGCATCTCAGCAAAAGGACCAATATTGATCACAGAAAAGAATTAAAAAAAAAAAAATCAATTCCAGTAGAAAAATAATTTAATAAAGGGATAAGTTTCAAGAAAATATCTGTATAATAACAACATTATAAGTAAAATGTCCACAAAAATATACATGTCTAATGTGATTATACATAAGTTTTCCGACAGGTCCTGTTTTAAACTTGGTTCAGTCCATCTATGTTTTCATCTAGGAAAAACCTTCACTGCTATCAGACTTCCTGGGATATATCAGTTTGCACAACAGAATCATACGAGAAATATTTTCCAACTCATTTTACGCTCATACAAAGAAACTTTAGAGTTGGCAACGGTCCAGAAGAGATCAGGTTATACCATATCATTAAAAAAAAAAGTAAATACAAACAAAGAAAGCAAAAGTCAGCCACCTAAGGGACGTTGTCAGGCAGAAACATCAGCCCTACAATACACAACACACTTAACACTGACAGCTGGAAAAGGAGGGGGATGAAGGAAAGATGGGTAAGAGAGAAGGGAAAACCCCAGGAGGAGGATTCCCAGGAATCGTGGAACTGCTAAAGGAGGGGGCTATAGAGAAGCCAGGGAAAAGCACACACAAGACCAATGTATTTCTAGAAACCGGACAATTTTTTTAACAGTAAGCTAATGGCAGTAAGATGAAAAGCAATCAGTTGAGAATGTTTATCTCTTATTTTTCCAAATCGCTACTGGAGCTGTAGAAATAACAAGTCTGTCACAAAAAGCCCTCACCAATAGTGCTAGTTCAGCTGAACAGCTCCAAAACTGATGCACTTCCAGGAGAGAAAAATCTGGTTACAGAAATTGAAGGATGCAAGAGTACAGCAGAAAATAGCAGAGGACAGGAACGAGACACTGAAGAGGAGATGCCAAACAAGAGATCACTTTTGTCAAAGGGAGATGAACGCTGCAACAAAAAAACAAAACAAAAAGAACAGAACAAAAACCCATCCCATAGAAAGAAAATGGAAAATTGCTAAAGAAATAAAAGGACACACATTTTCCAAAAGATTTTTTGTTTTATAATCAAATTCTTTTTTTACATAGACAACTGAAACACACCAATATTTTGTGCGAAAAATATTTTTAAATAAACTTTGCTCGTTCTTGATTTTTGTACATTCTGATATACATATGCAACAAGGTTTATGGCACTGTAACCAGGATCAAAATCATATAAAGGAACGAAATAATTGCTCTCATTTATCCTTTCTGAACCAAGCTGGCTGCCGTTGCACTATTAGACTTTAAAAATTGTCATCTTATTATTAGTGGGCAGCCAACTCCAATTGGTTTGAACACTCAAAACAAACCCCAAATTATTATTGCACAAGAAGCCAGTGAAGGCATATGGCATAGAATGATCAAAGTCCCTTACTGTTAAAACCTTACACCCCAAAATAGAAAAATAGAACTGGAACATGAAACACGCCAAATAAACTTTTGTCTTTTCTTCTTTAGTTTGAGTCAGGAGTGTGAAAAGTGCCTTGCAGAATTTTTAAGCTGCTCCGATTTCCTTTGCATCAGTGAGCGTTTTGCTAGGTTATCTTTAGCAAAGCCTTTGCAGAACAAAGGCCCTTATGCTTCAGGGAGGTTTTTTTCTGCTTTGTTTTTGGCTGCTTCTGTTGCGTCTTCAACTTCGGTTTCTTCAGTCTATGAACCTGCACAGACTACTTAACCATAAACTCTACAAGTAGCTAGAGAGGAGGGAAAAATAAAAAGGAAAAAGCCCAATGTTTCTTCTTATTATTTTGATTTTTAAAAGTACTCCTTTTGCTCCGAAGCCTCCCTGCTCTGCCGGCATCTGGGAAGGAAATCACAACAGCATCCCAAACATGGCGAAGTTCTTGGATCTTTTAAAAACCTTTCCTTACAAAAAAAGGTTTTTATTCACAAAAAGTTTGCCACAAAACCCCCCTTGAAAGCTAAAAAGAAAAACCCACAACCCACCCGTCGTTGCCCCAAATCAGGTGAAGAATAGGTTAACCCCTTCATTGACCACCTCCTCACAGCTTCACCATCACACGACGGTCTCTACGCCGATCAACTTTGGTGTGAGGATTCGCGGTGTAACACCATTGTTTAGATCTTCTTCGAACTCCAGTAACTGCCCCATAAAGTTAAGGTTAGGAGAAATGATTGGTCGTTTGCCTTTCACAAATTTATAGGCATCCGTCATGGTCATGCGTGTGTGCTTCATTAAGTATGCAATAACTATGGTGGCAGATCGGGAGACACCAGCCTGGCAGTGGATGAGGAGACCTTTTCCACACTGATGAGCTTCCTCTGGAAATGAGAAAGAAAGGAGAAAGTAAGATTTTTGCCAGTTTGTAAATTAGAAAAAGCTCAGTACAATTAAGAGAGGAACTTAATGTGAAAAGTCCCTTTATTTGATTACAAGCACACCAGTGTCTCCTCCCCTTCCCCTCCAGTCCATCTTCCTTTGGGGTTTCAGAGTTACTGAATGTGAAACACACAGGCCAGCCTAACACTGAAAATCCTCAGGTCCACTTTTATCTCTTTATTAGACCAACAGCACATTGAGAGATGCCGCTGTGCTGCTCACGTGCGCTGCCAGGGAGCATTTATTTAGGAGGTCAAGGCCCATGACAAGGCAGCTCGGGCTCCACCTCTGTCACAACGCCACATTATGTCGTCATCTCAACCTCCCTGTCGCTCAAAGCAGGACACCACCTTTTCAAAAAACAGGTCTTTTCAGATTCAATTCATAACAATACATCTGTTTCAAAGCCCTATTCTTTGAGGCTTTTTACAAAGCTACTCTTGAAATGAGCTTCAACAGGGCACTCTGCTGTGGTGTCTCTGCAAAAGCAGGAGCTGGATCCAGTTTATACCTCACTGGTAAGAGGCCTCAAATTCTGATTCCTCGCTTCCTGCATGTCAAGCTCTGGATGTTTTGAACTGGTCACCTTCAGTGGTGTGAAAAAGGGATTTGCCGTCCCTATCTCCTCGTGGTTCAAGCACAGCATTGCATTCTGCTGAATGCTATCCCTCCAGAGCTTCTCACTGGGAGCAGTGGGCAAAGGACGAGGTGGGGAGGGAGGGAAACGTCAACAATCACGTGCTCTCCACCAAGATATATCACTTAGAGGGATGCAACCTGGGAAGGATTTAGGGAGGACGGAAGGCCCTGGAACCACAGGCTAATAGGACACGAGAAAGAGGAGAGTCACTACCATACCATCCTCATATCCCACAGCTTGCTTTTAAAACAGGAGATAAAGCTTTCAAGATGTGACATCTTATTCTTTTGTTTTAATCTGCAGGATGAGCAGGAATTTAGTCTGCAAGTTTTGGCATGAATCCAACCCCACCAAGAGTATGGTTCATCCTACCCCACATGTTCAACCTGTATTGTGAAAGCATAAATGAAGCAGACTTCCCTCTAGACATTTTTGCCAGTTAGTCTTTCAGAAAGCTGAAACTCTCTAATGCATTTTGACACACTTTCCCAGAGAGTTTTTGATGATTTCACTTCCTATGGCTTTAGTCTTAGCTAAACCTGGGTTTGGTTGTGGGTTTTTTTTTCAAGACATTTAAAGAAACATAGGCCAATGATCTGCTGTTTAAACATTTCCAAATCTTCTCAAATGCAATTTAAAGTTTACCCTGAGGAAGGGAAAGCTTTGACTAGTTACTTCCCCAGCTGGCTAAACTTGCTATGAAGAAAAACTCTCAATGGAGAAATATTTGTTTATTAAAAACAGAGACAGACCCTCAAGCTGTAATTATTAAAAAGGAAAGTAAATGGGGTTTTGAAAGACTTTCTAAACCTCTTCTGAGCAAGGCTGCTTTCTCTGCCCTTGGTAAGATCATAAGCCAAACGCTATCTTTTAGTGGTTTCGAGAGCTCTAATCCTGCAGTTCATAGGGATGCTGGGTGCAGAGATCTCCCTCCCACCTCCAGAGGACCTCAGAGCTTTGCAGTTTCTTTACATAAGCTTAGCCTATTGCATCTCCTCATCTTGGTGAATTCAAAGTTTAAGGTTTTACTGGATTTCTTGACCCAGCTTTTCTTCCCAAAGGATCAAAGTGAGGTTCCCTCTTCCCTGCCCTCAAAGAGGGCTTCCCTTCACCCAAAAAGGGGTGTTCACCTTCCCACACACATAGGAATGAGCAGTTTGGGGAGCTGACAGCACTACTGGTAGAGCCGGGGTTGGGTTAAGAACACTAGGGAAAATCTGGTTTTAAGTAGAGATCCTTTGGTCCTCTCCACTGTAGAGGACAAGCCCAAGGGCTCCAGACAGAAGTTCTCAGTGATAAGACTCATGCTTTAATGCTGCACTCCATCTGAACTGCAGTGTAAGCAGTGATTTACCTTTTCAGCTTCACTGAAGTAGCATGGCTACAGACTGCATGCATCAGCGCAGGATGACCCCCTGCCAACCCAACCACAGCCAGACTAGGCTGACGAGCTGTCTGCTTCAGAGCAGGCATACGGCAGAGGCAGATGGGGTCAGAAGAATATGCTGAGCTTGGACCTCCTGCCCTGGGACCCAGTCCCACAACTGGGGCCCAATTCTTGCTGAGCCCGAGAGCACCTCCACAGAGCCAGCCCAAGCAGACTCAAGTTTCAGGAGCCATGTACCCACACCCTGACTCGAGGGCCATAAACATTGATCGTTTGAGGGCAGGGAGGAAGACAGCTCTGCACCCACTTCAGCATGGAGTCAGCTAAGAACCTAAGCTGTGACACAGCACAGAACCACACTTCTTCTGTCTAGTCCTCCACCATCAAGGCTGAAGTATGGGTAGAGAGATTAGCCCAACCTTGGCACAAGAAAATAAAATTATATGTCAGTGGTCCCCCCAGCATATTTCAGAAAACATACTTGCGCTGGGGAAGCACAAATGGACATTCACTATGCTGCAAAAGCTGTGCCCACAAGAGACATAGAGGGGCAAGGGAAGGTCCTCAAAAGCTTTCAGTATCACATGCTGATGTCCTCACTGACCAGCCTTGCTTAAAAAGGCCATCTGGCTTTAGCCTAGATGACCAACCAGAGCTGAATGCACCCCTAAACTTGGCTAAGTGCTGTACTGCGTGGATTGTAGCAAGGTTCAGAGCAACGTGGGTAACGTTGCTGGGTCATTTCTTCAGCAACCTTCCCAACAAGCTGCATGTTTGTGGTGAACTCTCTCACACAGCCTAGAGAGTTTAGGGGCTTATTAATACAAGTTTGCATCACAATCCAGTCATCCACACATACACTCTGAAGTTACAAATCTAATGGCAGAACAAGCAAAGTGTGAAAGTTCATCAGTTTTCTCATGAAATTAAGTTAGGAAAGACTCAGCCATCATTAAGTATAGTTACTATGAAAAATTGGCTAGAAGCCACTGTGGAAACTAGGAACGCAAAGGAATCAAGAAGAGGGGATGACAAAAGTCTCAGTTTTCTGGGGTTTCCTGAATTTGTAAACCTGGAGGCAGGCATCACTATCAATGTATAAAAATTGTACCCCCAGGCTACTTAACTGGATATGCCAGAGATGAGAATGAGTAGAAACATGGATGCACTCAGAATTTCTGACAACATAAACAGAAGTAAATATGGCATTACGCAGCCTTCAGGGTAGTTAGCAAAGCAAAAAATTCACTCTAGATTCTAACATCAGGTAAAAAAGACAAACACAGGAGTATTTCCAGTCAAGGGTAATTACCAATGAACTCAAAAGCCTCTTCAAAATACTGCCTGAGATTCTGCTTGTTGCTGTCAGTGGCCGGGAGCCGCTTGTAGTTGAACATGCCTTTCTCGTAATGGTACAGGGGCAGGTGGGTGGTCACATTGATTATGTAGCCTATGTTCATCCTCTGCATTTTCTCCAAGTCCTGAGCATCGTGCTCGTTTCCGAGGAAGAGGAAGGGCAGGATGGGGGTGAGCTCAGCATTCTCGATGTCTGGCGTGGTGGGGATGGACTGAGGTAGCGTGGGGGGCACGGCGGACGCGCCGCCCCCTCCTCCCCCCTCAGGGCACTCTTGCAGCTGGAGGGAGTTATCGCAGAGGTTTTCATGGTTCTGCTTGAAACCACTGAGTCCTCCTGGGAAGAGAGACCAAGCAGATATTTTGGTTAGACACCCCGAAGTCAGCAACGCTTTGGACCCACCTTTCTTCAGAGCACGTGCTGGGGCCACCAGGACTGGAGCTGGCTCTATTGTCCCCACCACCGCTGTCACGGTGACCAATGCTGGGCATGACCGCCAACGGCAAGGGCGGCATGAATCAGCAGCACGCATTGTCCTCCTCTCCACGAGGCTGACGGTGCCAAGGAACAGGCTCACAGACAAACATGCCTCTGTGCAGCACCAGTGCGCTGCGGCTGCCTCACCTACAAGCCCGTGGGAGGCAGCAAAGGCTGGGGGGTAGGAGAGGGCAAGACAAAAGGCATTTTTCCAAGATGGAAAACATCGCCAAAACTACGAGCAAATGGGCTAGCAGCACACCAAAGCAGAGCAGTGAGACAGCTGGGACAGTCTTTCGGCTTTACCTGTCCACAGGCGGGGCAGCCCTGCAGTGCATCCCCCCCATCCAACACCCCCGAGGAGGGGTGGGTGCAGCTCATGCCAGCATCACTCCAGGGAACCCTACGTACGCGTTTGTACGGCTGAACAAAAGAAAACCGTTCCTTGTAACCTAACAGCGACTGAGGTGCTCACTTAACATGTGGCCAACAGCTCTCCTTTTTCTGCCCCGGTTGCCTCAAAATATCTAGCAAGAGTTATTTTTAGGACATTAATACGGATTGGCAAATGGATCCGAAGCAGGAGGGAGAAGTCACTTTTTTGGCTCATGCCTCCCCTGGCTCTATTGCACATCTTGCTGGCTTTTTCAAGCAGCATTTCCCACCCCCCCAACCCCCCTTTTTTTTTTTTTCAGGAGGGCGGCTCCGCAGAACTGGAGCAAGAAAAGCAGACCTTCTTTCTACACCTCATTCGGCAATTACATCAGCCCCAGGCTCCCCACCTGCCCGGTTTCCATAGCGATTACACAAAGCACACAATGACATCAGCTGGCATGACATCAGCTCTTTGAGCGCAAACAATACAAGAAGAACTACTTTGTGTAAGGCCTTTGGTAGGAGGCAGCGTTCCTGGGAGCCGCTGATGTAATGCTAACAGGTGGCTCCTCCAAAAGAAAAAGGCGGAAAGAGGAGAAATGCAATGATATATCCCCCGCCTCGCCCACAAAAGCGCACGTTTATGTTGTACCAGGATACTTGGAGTCATGCACCACATCGAGACGGGCCAAGTGTTCAGATTCAACTGCATTTTGTTAAATGCAAGCCAAAAAAAAAAAAAAGCAAAAAACAAAAACCCAGGAGGGAGGAGAGCTACGCTGAAGTTACTAGAAAGAGCTACACTAGCCAAAATAAATGCTGAATGTCACCATCCCAATAATGTTATTTTTAAAAAAAAAGCAGAAAAGAGCTTAGTTGTCTTCTCCATGCTCTTTCACAGTGATCTAGCAAAGGAAGATTTTAAAACAGAGCACAACACGCTGCCAGATGGGCTCTGGATCACACACAAAGGGCTTCGATGCCTACGTCTTGAGTGCTGCAACTCCAAATGTCCATGCACCTGCCCACAGGGTAGGACCCACCCAGGGACCATCTCTGCGCCCTACAGAGTACTCAATGAGCATGGGGCACCCAGACTAGGTTACAACCAGCTGAGGCCCTCTAATACAAGTGCCCTTTTTATTGTCCAGATTTCTGTCCTTCACATGCTTGCCAGTAACTCATTTTCCCAGAAATCCTTGAATTGCCCACAAAACACAGAGTATTACCCCCACCTCAGAAGCATGCTAGTCTGTTTGTGCTGTTTACAGGACACAGAGAACACAGATCTGCCTTAAAGTTCTCTACTCGCGAGGCTGTTACGACAGGGGAACAGGACGGGAAGAAGAGCAAGGACAAAAACCTGAGCTCGACTGCCAACTGCACCACCTGGCCTTGACAGGGTCTGAAAAGTCTGCTCAGTCCAATCAAGAAAAACAAACACCACTATGGTCCCTAAGCTGAAGATGTTTGAAGTTTCATCCAAACCAACAGCCCCAGCCCAGAGTCTAGGCTAAAGGCTAAGCCCTAACCCACATTCCCATCCTTCTGCATAGGCAAGCAATCCATTCAGCTTAACTACTGCTGTTTAAACAATGACCAGAGCATGCTGGGATTCACAAGAAAACCCCTAAAAGGTAAGCTGCTTTAGTGACTCCAGAGCCAACACTCATTTTCCATCTCTCCTGCAGCCTTCTGGGAGTAAGCTGCCATGGGCAGAGGTAGGATCCCATTGCTTCATCACTCAGGTGCAGACACACTGATGGTGTGGCAGACACCATCCTGCTTCACCAGCCAGCCACCCTGCAAGATACAGCAGAGCTGGAGAGTCTAGAGCGAGCTCTTTCCTCACCACCTCTGTCCTCCTCTCAGGGCCTCTGCCTGCCCTGTTGGCCAGAAGACACTGTTACTCCTGTTACCAACTCTTCCTCAGTGTGAGCTTTGGTCCAGCAGGTGAGAACAGGGAGGAGAGGACATTACATTGTGCAGAACTCTGTTATCACTGTACCCAGAAGAGATTAAGAGGTGCAGGGCAATCCCCACCACTCCAGCAGGAGCACCAGGCCAAAAGACAGGAAGACAACCCCAAATACACCATGCAGAAGATGCCCAAATAAGTGGAGTAGCCAAACATACAATAGCTTCATGCACTATTTCTTTCCTGACATTCACCAGTGCAGAAGTCACCTTTCCTAATGTCAGTCTACATCCTCCCTCTCCTTGCTTTCCTCCCTCATGCTGGCAGGGAATTAAAAAGTCAGTTCAAGCAATACTTAAAGTACCATAATCAAGCAACTCTCAGAGCAAATATTGCTGAAACAACACGTTGTTGGGGAGAGGATTACTAACCTGAACTGGCTCAGACATGTGAACAAGGGAGGACTGGACAAGAACACTAGTACCCAGAAGGATGCAGCAAAATGCAGTCATTAGCTGAACTCTAAAGCCAACAGTAAAAAGCTTAGCTTGGATCTGCACTGCCATACAAGTCATGCAGGTCCCAAAACAGGATCCAGACACCTCATGAGTGCTGTTCCCTTAATCCACTCTCGCCATGCTCACCACACATGATCCTTGCTCCTAGCTAATTTATGAGGCACTAGGGTAATTTAAGTGGAGGTCATGCATGCATAATGCTCAGGTTTTTCTAAAGCTTGTGAGACTACTTCCCAAAAAAGGTCCAAGCAAGGTTCGTTATGACCAGTCAGTCAAAGAGGGATGGACTTTCCATATGAAGGTAAATACAATGTACAAATTCAAATGCTTCTGTATTCCTTTGTCGAGCAGCTGCTATTTCAGCATTTAAAATCTTCATGCAGTGGGGGAGAAGCGGTGGGAGAGAAGAGGCTGTACCAAGAGAGCAGGCCAACACATAGCTACTGCAAGCCTGATCCGATTCATTAAACTCAGCAAGGACCAAGACATATCACTGCTACTGACAGCAACTCTGGATCATGAGGAAGCTCAAGGTATGGATGCAGAGGCTCCACTCGTCATTGTACCAGAAGCTGTTTTGTGGTTGAAGTTGCTCAAGCCTTCCCAAACCTGAGGCATGAAGGAAGCGTTACACAGGGCAATAATAGGGAGTGGGGAAGAGAAGCACAACCTGGCAGAAGCCTCTCACTAGCGCAAAAATAAGCTGCACTTTAAAAGCAGCTTTTCAGCCGCTATTTGCAATATGCAAAAAGCCTTCATCATATACAGGCAGCCTAAGTAGAGGCAATATAATATATCCACCAGGAAAAACCAGAGCATGCATAGCAGTGCAGTTTGAACGACAGCCATGAAGCCTAGATTCAGCTGCATAGCCACCTTCAGTGACAAACCAAAATGCCAGCAGCTAGATAAGCCACCAATATTCACTTCTACAGAATGTCATGCTTGTAACCTGTCTCTTCTAGCTTTAAACATACCACATAGCTTTAAACATACCACATAGCTTTAATAACCAAAGTACAGCAAAAAGCCTGAACTGCCCAGCCAGTTTGACGCAGCCCACACATGGATGCAGAGAACATCCCAAGTGCTTTTGTGCACACTCTGCTCCCAACCTGCTGCTAGGCAGGCTTTCACGGGGCTGAACCTACCCAAATCTGAATGCAAATGGACATGCAAGGATGCCCAGCACACTGGCGAACCCAAGGTATTTCTTCCTTGAGGAAATGAATCAATGAAGCAGGACCCTTCACGACTGATGGCCTTGCCTGCTATCTAGTGGAACACAACAGAAGATCAAGGGCTCTTGCTCACCACTGATGCAAGAGCCAGATATTTTTGCACTTACCACTGCATGACATCTTCCAGCATCCTGCCCTGCCAGAACAGTTAGTGAGCGACAACAGACATTGGATTGTTCGAGACCTCGAAACTTCTACGAAGTTTCAAGTCAGCACCGTACATGCTCCAGCTATTCACACTTGTTTGTTCAAGCTCTTTGCAGCCATCTGCCCATAAACATCTCACTTTAATGCTCCTCAAAATCCCCCACTGAGCAGCACCCGGGCAGCAGCTGCACACAGATTTCCCAGCTCTGAAGCCACCCAGGAGCCCAGGGCTTGCACCAGTGCTACACGGCCAGGTGAGCAGCTGGACAGGAGCCAGAGCAGCTCTGAACAAATGAAAAAAAAAAACCAAAACAAACAAATGACAAGCAGCACGGTGCTTGCATAAAAATCATGCCAAACATGGTGGCTGTCATTTGCCACCAGAAGAGGGCAAATACGATGCAAAACAGGCACAAAAGGTATGGCAGGAACTAGGCAACCAACTTTTACAAGGGACCAAGACCTTGCAATAGAAACAATCATCTTCAAAGAAAGCAAGAAAAACAAACCTTACCTGCACACATTTTATACAAGTGGGGTTTTTTGGTTGGTTGGTTTTTTAAGACCAGATTGAGAATTAAAGTACAAGGAGTACAGTAACACCTGCCCTCTTTCTCTGTGTCTTCTTTGGCACCTCTTTCAACCATCGCTGCTGCTCTATGGCTGTGTGACTATATACAAATTAGGATGTGGGTTTACAATATGTTTTGGTAGATTTGCAACATGTTTCCAGATAGGAAACAGGCTCTTACCCCACAGTAAAGCGATTAAGTGACCTTGTTCCCTCCACAGTGAGTAGTGACGGAGCTTATAGAGAGGCAGTTACCATGAAATACCCTCACCATAAAGCAATACCTTTGCATTACCTCATTGGTGTGGCTATACTTTGTTCTGAGCATGACAGGTACTGGGTGTTCCCGCTACAATTACAAACAGGAACATATTTTTATACATGACAGACTGCAGATGCGGGATCCACATTTAGACAGAACACGTGGTCCCGGGAGACAAACAGACCTTTTATACAGCTTTCAAAGCTGTCCAGGCGGATTTCTGGATCCGCTCATCCTCGATTACAATACCACAAAGCCATTGCAAAAAAATAGAACCAAAACACACACGCACATGCGCAACAAGAGGAGAAATCCCAGGCTGCTGTGAAGTATCAGCAGAAAAGATGTTCGGTCTGTAACTTCCCGTCCTCTTGAGTTGCTGGGCTCTCATGGGGGGAGCAGCAGAGAATCTGGCCATACTGGGGTTCTGGCCACTAAAAGCTTCACTTGCTCAGGAACAAAGCCAAGTTTTAAAACACCCACTCAGCATGTGCCCTGTCAGTACCGACATAGCAAACCGAGCTCCTGCAGCTGCGTTTGAGTGTGTTTAAGGTCAAAATGTTACAGCGAGCATTTGGGGCACAGGACAAAGATATTCAGACAATTGGTGCATATCTGTTTAAGATGACGCTTTGAATTTGTGCAAGTACAGCCTGTTCCTTTAAACCTGTGACCTCATTTATTTACATTACTGCAGAAAAGCACTGCCAGAAGCAACAGCTGATGACAGTCTCATGTATTTTTCCACTAAGACAACAATTAAACTGCTTCTGTGTTATTAATGAACAGATGACTTTGTGTCAAGTTGATTCAAAGTGCAGGATGCCTCAAGGTTAAGCAAATGTGACTCCAGCATGTAAAAATAGAGGCCAGGTACTGCCCAGACACTTCATCCACCCAGCGCTGTGTCCTTCCTCAGCCTAGCAGGGGGGTCCAGGCCCCACAGCCACCCCCCCGCCATGCTGCCATCACTGCCCAGAGGTCCTGCTGCAGGGTGGCAAGCTGGTGCTGAGCCACCACCGCTTTAATGCCAGCATTTGGGCTGCTCCTGTACCATAGGCAGGGCATGCTATGGACTGTAGCACCACGCTCAAGCGAGATGCACTTACCTTTGAGCACTGTGCTTGCTTACTTTTTTTCCCTACTGTCATGTATTCCTCCCCTTTGGCTCTGGCTACAGTCCCCACCGGCTTCAGCGGGTACATAGCATTGCTTTCCTGGGGCTAACCTTCACCCAACAGGTTTACAGAGGGCTGAGGCTGGCTGAGCTTATTTGGAGGCAATGCCTTGTCCCCAGGTCACACATCTATATCAGGAGTGCTTTCCCATGCACGGTGAACCAGCGAGCTCCAGCACAGAAGCACCCCAGGAGATATCGCTCCCCTCTGACACAAGTATGCTCTTAGCAGCAAATCCATCACAGCTTGCTTCCTTCCACCAAGGAAAAAGGAGGTGTACAGGTTGAAGCGGAATTCAGCCAGTATAGGCGAAATCCACTCCTAGGATGTGGACAACCCTCCAGACCATCTCTTTATACCACTTACCAACACAGCCATGTCTGCAAAGTTTATGGCTGCGCACAAAGGATCTTACATCTGGGCCATAACCAAACCGAACGCCCACTACCTTATCTCCAACGCCACCAGATGACATGGGAAGAGTAAAAGCAGGAGAAAAGCATCTAACTCTCTGTATTTCTTCTGCAGTACTCCCTTAGCCTCAAGCAGGGGTAGGTCTACTGGGTACCAAAGGCACTAGCAGGGAGGGCATGGAGGCACTGGGGGTGCACCCATAGAGCACAAGAGCTAAGACCACCTTGCAGTGGAAGATCTAGCCATCACACTTTCCCACAGCTGTTGCTGGCACCATTTTAGCCATAGCAAAGATGGTTCTTGGTGCATACTGAGGAACACTCTCTGTTCATCCTGAAGTACTGAAAGAAGGGATGCTCAAATTTCCTGAAGAACACAAGACAGCCGCTTTCCTTGTCCAAGCAGGGCTACACTTGCTGTGGCAAAGAACTGTGCTTCCCATGCCTCTTCTAGAGCAACAGGGCTAATCCCAGCAGGTCACTGTAGGAGTGTTCCTACTCTCCAAGACAGATGTCCTCCTCACCACAGCTGCTGCTGAGCAGCACTCAGGGCTTGCCCTCACTGCTGTAGGAAGCTTGACATGGTTAAAAATACAGTATTTGGCTCACACAGCGGGAAGCTGCGATGAGAAGGGCAACTTCCTTCTGTCAGAAGGGGTGGGGACCTATCAGACCACGCTCACCCAGGTGACATTAGGAGTTACTCCTTTGATTTCAAGGAAATGGTGGGGTTTTTGTTTGCTTGGTTTTAAAACACTTGAGGGAGATTTATGTGATGTCAAGCCCCCAACAGAGGGGAACCCATCCTTCTGCAGTACAAGGAGACCACCGTGACACCAGGACTGCTTTACACATTACCATTCCTGCTGTTAAAGAAGGGGAGGAAATAAAAAAATCCATCCTTTTGCAATATAAGTATCCACATTTACGTCAAACACCTGTATTGCCCCCGTTTTCCAAAAAATCAACAGCCTAACTGAAAGTTTTTCTACTTTTATTGCTACTAGCAAGTAGAAGAGGTCTGGCCTTCTGGTCCTGCAAGCGTATTTCTCACCTGTCTGAAGGAGGTTCAAAAGACCCATCGCAGGGTTCCTTTCCCTGTTGCCCACACAGCATTCAGCATCAGCCTTGCCGCAAAAGATTAGGCTTTAAACAAACATAAAGTAAAAGTAAACATAGTTCACAAAGAACAGCTTCCACCTCGATACACTCAATCTAATCTAGTCTCTCCCTCTAATCAAGCTGCCAACGGCACTTCAAAAAAAGGCAAAACCCTGCATTCTGAAGAACTTGCAAGGTCAGGTTTTTTCCATGCGGGAACTATCCCAAGAGGTCTGTTTGTACACAAATTCCTTGACACAACTACTCTGAGGTCCCTTTAGAAGTCAAGAGTGTGACACCGGATAGAGGAAAGGTTTCCCCTCAGCATCAAGGCATGCGCACGTGTTTGCATGTTGTTTCTAATTTCATCTCTCTACGGCTCACGCCCCTTGCCACAGCGCATCCTCTGCCACTGGCCTCTGCAGTCCCTGGTCTCATCTGCTTTTATTTTGTACTTGGACACCAGGCACAGTGCAGCTGGCTGTCCTAGGGACACGTCCCAGGGAGGCAGGAGAGACGTCACTGGAAACCCCTTCCCCTGCCAGGCTGTGCCAGAGATGCTGGCTGTACCAAGCTCCGCTCTCAGCTCCTCCAAACCCACCACTGCCTGCTCGCAACCACAGTCACCCCCAGAGCCTCCCACACCTCAACACATGACTTGCTGCTTTCCACCAGCAGGTCTCACCCCTCTGCTTTTCTTCTTCTGAGGACCACTAGATCATCCAAATTGGTTCCAATTAGAAACAAACAATTTTTTAATCTTTTTTTTTTTTTAACCTGCCATTAGGGAACCTTTCTTGGGTTTTTGGTTTTTTGTGGGTTTTGGGGATTTTTTTTTGTCTTAAAGTTAGTTTTTTCTTCGGACCCTAAGTTTCAGATCCAGGCCGCCCATGCAAATCCCACACATCCCTTCCCTACCTTACTCGCCAGCTTTTCCAAGAGAGACCACTAACTTCGGGACTACTCACCAGCCTGTCCAGAAGCTGCTGTGAATACTTCTGGACCACATCTCTGAATTCAAGACAGTGGTTCCAGCTTGTAACTGGAAATCCCCCTATGCTGAGTGAATGCGGAATCTGCCCATTTGAAAGAGAGGAAAAAAAAAGGGGGGGCAGTATTCAAAGGAAAATAAGCCACATGGCAGCGTCCTTCAAAGCGTTGCATTATCCTTGCAGAGCGGTCAGGAAGGTGAAAGAGAAGGCCTGCTCTCAATTTTGGTACAAGGATTAAGCTATAGAAGAATGTAATTAGGAACAAGACAAGAAACCCCACATCCCAAACACACTATGGTGACAATTCTGCAGCCACAGACGAGGATTGGACTTACCCTCCCTGGAGGGCAAGCGTTTATAGCAGAAACTCAAAATTAGACACATTACAACTTCTCATAGCAAAAGTATGCGTTCCCATGGGGATGTAGGCTAACATGAAGTCCAATTAAATAATCACTGGAAATGTCAGCGTAAACCCTGAAGGAATACATACTTCTACTGTGAAATGCTCCCACTGGAAATCATATTAACAAAAAGGTCATCAAGAAATGCTGAAGCTATGTACAAACGAGGCAGGGGAAGTGAGGGGGGAGGGAACAGAAACTATTTTAATGCAATAAAGATACCACAAATGGTTTTATATTGACAAAGAGCTACGAGTCTGTTTTCACAGACAGAGGTAGAGCAGACCAGATTTCCCCAAAACGCCAGGTATGGTTTGGTTTTTAACCTATTACCAAGTCTCTCCCTGCCCATCACCATGTGCGTCCCTCAAGCAACTGGCCCGCAGGCAGCTGGCAGCCGGTGTGATCACACACGAGCACAACGCAGAGGGCTTCGGCTCAGCACGTCTGAAGAGGGAGAAGGGTCCCAGCACTGTGTCAGACATCTGTAATCCTGGATGCGTAGGAGTGGACATTTCTGTTTAATTCACATGTTTTAGAGAACACTGACATTTTCATGCTTCAGCCATCCATTTATTCACTTTAGCCTTTTAAGGGCAACCTCTTCAGGACAGCTGAAGCAGGCTGCTTTGTTTCTCCAGAGGATGAACACAGGCTCTTTTCCAGCCCAAACCACTGCTCCTCCACATCAGAAACCCCAGTAATATTTGCATTAATATGAAAGGAAAACAGGGTGCTGATACCACACCAGAGTTTGGGAATGCCACCAATTCCTGCTGGATCTAAACTCTTTTTAAAGTGAAGAGTTTCTATCCTTTTTGCTAGAAATACTGGCTCTGATTTGACACTTTCCAGCAAGGTATTTCAAAGCACATGAGGAAAGCCCATAGAAAATAAAGGGTGCTGTCTGACGCATCCCCGTGCCACACTGTCCAAAAATAAAAGCAGCAAACTACTGAAACTAGCATGGTGCAAGCCATGTGTCAGCCCACCCTGACACAGACTTCAGGGCCAGCCCTGCCAGCACTTAAATCCCAATCCTAATGGTCAGGGACGCAAGGCTAGACCTTAAAAACCCCAAAGGGCAAGAAAAAGTAGACCCAGTTTGCATCCATATACTCCAGAGTCAAGGGAAGTAAAAAAAGAAGGGGGGAGGAAGACATATTTACAGATAAATAGCAATCAAACAAGGAATCTCTTCAGCCAGATCAAAACCAACCTGGATCTCCTTGTCTCCAAGCAGAGTTAACACTAACGTTTCCCAGGAAGCATAAGGACTGTGTTATCCTTCAAGAGAGATGTCATGCTGCCTTGCAGGACTAACACAAACACCTATGAACCTAATATTAACCTCATGTTAAACAATCACCTTAAGTGGTTTTGTACCGAAAATATGCCGCAAATTCTAAGTGGCAGCAAAAGGCTTATTCTTAGTTTCCATCGACTGAACAGACAGTCTCCCATTATCTTAGCAGAGACCATGAAGAGTTAGAGCCCATCACCAACACAGTACAGGTCAATTGCTCTTAACACCTTTTGCTTTAAAACATCATTGGTCAACTGCTTACGTAAGGCTTAATACCACACTTTGGCATACTAAACTTGAGACAACCAATTCAACTGATATGACAGAAGCTTGCAAGTTATCTTCTATTTTCCAAATCTCTTTAAGCGATTGTAAAAAAATATAATATATAATAATAATTCATGTGTGGACAAGTAGTAACATTTGTTCTTTTTATTACCTTTAATTAGAAGCAGTTCTTCTCTTGCAGTGAATCAAGTGGGAATTAACCCAGGCATGCTGTAGACTTTTTAAAGCTAGAGCATAGTAAAAGAATTGGAACTAACATGTTCATGTCATTTTATTATTATTATTCTCTTAATTTATTTTTTTCCAATTTCCTCCTTCAAAGCCATTATCTTGGAAACAAAGCGATGCATATGTGCAAAGCAGCATCTAACCCTAGTGGGAGCAGTGGCTCCCAAGCCCTCCCACCCATGGAGCACATTCACGTCCCCCCAGCAGCAGGTGATGACAGATTTACAGTCACTCTGTGCTAACCCCAGATCCCTCCGGTTGGGACAGCCCCGTGCAGGGACACACAGACTGGCTGGACCCCAGCCAAGGGAGCTGTGGGTGTAATTGAGCTAGACAAGGCTAGCGTTGCCCCAAGCAGCAGCAATCAGAGGCTCATTCCTTCAGAACAAGAGGGACTAGGTGGCACCCAGACCTACAAGGTCCCAGTTGCTCCCCACAGACTTGCTGGCTCAGGTCTTTCTTGTACATAGTCTCCTGGGACATGCTCTTAGGGGCACCATGAAGAACAAGTGCCAGGAGACCAAAAGCTTGTGCCCCTTCTGGATCTTGGTCTCTTCACTGGGAGTGGAGCTTTCCTTTAGAAAGGAGGCAACCTGCTCACCCAAGCAGAGAAAGACACGAAAACAAACCTTGAATTTTTAAAAGAACAAAAACCACCTAGAGGCAAATCAAAGCCTACAGTTTACCACTTAGCCAGAACACACTGTAAAGGGAATAGGGGAAGGGAGTGCTCCTAACTTTCTGCAACAGGCAGCTATGTTGTTCCAGGGCACCACCGCCGCGGTGGATGAACCTGGGTCAATCACACTTAATACCAATGGCAACAAGAGAGATGAGCTCAGTGTTACAAACAGTGCAAAGGACAGAAAAATAGAACCCAGACAGATTAAAATGACTTGTCCAAGGCCTTACAGCAAGTCTGTTGTGTGTGCTTAGTCACAGAGCAAGACGACAACCATCGCAGAGCCTTGGCCAGAGCTCCCCTGGCCCCGAGACTGCCCTGCTACCTAGGCACAGTTACCTCTCTAGCCAGATTACCCACTTTCTGCCCCACATGGGAGAGACTTACTTCTCCCATCTCCCCACCTCCTCTCCTTCAAGCTCTAAAATGCTGCTGTGCAGTTCCAGAAGCAGGTCAGAGACCACCTTCTGGAGGGACACATGCTCCCAGGGAACCAACATCTCTCAGAGCAGGGAAAGACACAACAAAACCAACCTCCAGTGGGCTGAGATGCTTCCAGACATGAGGTTGCCTTGATCACAGATGTTAATTGAAGCAAAGAGTTTCCTGTACTAAAAAGTCACAAGGCATTAAAAAAAACCAAACCAACCAACCCTGCAGCTTCACTACTGAAGCACAGAATATCAGCTGGCCACCCCACACAGAGACCATGAGCACGCTGGGACTTTCCAGCTGCAGAAATAACCCCGCTGAACCCCTCCGTGGCTCCTGCTCACAGCCACCCCCTGTTCTGCCTCCACACAGTGTGCGTTGAGAGGCGCAGCCAGGACCGGTGGCCAAACCCAAAGGCACTGGTGTACATGTGAGCTTTACCACCATAACCATCAACATTCATTGGATCAAGACCAGGTGAAAGGCCTGCCGGCTGAAGCAAGTGCAACACGCAAGACAGCACCTTTATCCAGCCTCCTCTCAACAGTACTCTTCGCCAGCTCTTGACTTTTAGGCAAGGAGGGGAAAGGTGACATCCATGATATCTGTCACACTTTAAGCCCCAGCTTACCAAACACCTTTGTGATAGCAAGAACTTCAAAAAAAGTTTAACTTCCACAGCACAGAGGTGTTTAAAAAAAAAACGCTGAAGACAGATTCAGGCGATTACCTAGAAACAAAGCTCCAGGCAAACAACTGCTCGCCACAATTCAGGTCAGCCTTGTGATTTTTGTAGCCAGCACTCTCCCAGGCCCACCAGAGACTTCCCAACAAGGCCGAGGCACCACGCATAATCTTATCTCACATGCAAAGGGACAAGGCATTAGGTCATCTTCACAGATTACCGTAATCTATTTCTTTAAACAGCGCGAATTCTATAGCCCTGCAAGCCCATGCTGAATATTTGAGAAATATTTCCCTCCTGGTTGGCTGGTTAACATGCAAAACAGACAAATGTTAAGACTGTGTGCATGCTGCTCCTACTTATGGCATTTCTTCACTTCAGAGTTGCTTACATAAATAAAAAACTAATTATAACACGGCTTTTCACAGTGTAAAGAAAGAGTCATAGCCTACAGACAAGTAGCTGATCCCCCATTTCAAATGCATCATAAAGCCTAGGTAATCTCACTAAAAACTTCTGTGCTCCTTAGTGTAGTAAAAACATTGGCTGCTGCTTTGGAAGGAAAACAACCGCTGTATAGGTTTAAAAAAAAAAAGTCCACCTGTATTAACATCCAAACACCACTCAAACCTCAAATACAGCTACTCATTTACCCTCAGCCTCTCAAAAAGGCTGTGTTGACCTTAAGACTAAAAAGCCAGAAGACACACCAGCAAGCAACTCTACAAAGATTTTACTAGTAGATTGTCCGCCTCCAGCAGGGTAAGAGTAAGGGCAGCACATGAGGCATTCAGCTAATTATAACCCAACGTCTACCTACCAGGAACACTGCAGGGGATGTCCCCCTAGTTTAAACAAAACTGGAACCAGATTTTTCTTTACAAGCATCAGAGATATTTGCCTAATATAACAGTTTGCTTCTTGACTCTTAGTTTTGTTTCCAAGGGTATGAGAAGCTGGAGAGCTTAACAAAAAAAAAAAATTATTCTTCCTGTTCCTCTATTTGCAAAAGAATGTCATTGCCCTCTTCCCCCCCAAGGACAGTTAAAATGTGACAGGCACTGTGCAAGCCAGCCCTTTGAATGCTCAGATGCCATCATCCGGGACAAAATGCTACACTTTCCATTACTGTTGAATAGGCAAAGTTTAGAGGTACACTCCTTTGCAGAAGCATCCCCTAGAACTACAGAAAAGACTGTGGTCTCCAACCACACTATTACCCCAATTTATCTATAAGCAAAAGGTATAGAAACACACAACCAATTCTCAAGTGTTAAGGCCAATAAGCTTATCTATTCCAGTGAAGAAAAAGATACCTTTTTAAGCTCCAGTAATCAGAGTCTGAAAACTGAAGGTGAAATCTCAACCCTAATAGAGCCGGCAGAAGTGTTTTTTTCGCCAGTGGCTGATGGGGCCAGATTTCCTCTGCAGCCCAGAGGGAACACACTTCAGTTTTAAACACATTGGACACTTCACACACATTACTTAACACTTAAAAATACACATTTCCCTATTACAACCATGACTTAATAATTATTCAGTGGAGATCTCTGGTGGAAATAAGTGCCAGGCACGTGTTCTGTTGGTCAGCTGGATTTGTTGACGATTGCGTCAAGTTTTACTCTCAAATACACTTGTGCAGTGTAATCCAATTAGGGTTTAAAGTAACACTGACACTGTTAAATTATATAATTAATAATAATAATTAATAATGTACTTGCAACAGATTATGACCAGATCAGGTATTCCAAAGGCAGTTGATCAGTATTTTACATGAACGTAGGACAACATAAACTAGGCACTTATTCCTTTTATAGGTGTCTCAGTCCCTCTGTAGTTGTTTCAACTTTGCTGATACGCGACTTCAGTGTGGTAAGAGATCTGAAGCTATTCTTAGACTGTGGCAGAAAGCACGAAGTGGTTTGCTGGCAAGTCTTATACTCCCTGCTATAATGAGAGCGAGTCACTTCATTTATTACCCTGTTAGATGGGCAATGAGAACACTGAAAGCCAGAGCATGTATAAGCTCCTCAGACCAGGAACAAGAACAGAGAAGCAACCAGTTGTTATCACTACCAGCCAGTTCCTCCCCATCCCCCTTGCAGCAGTCCAGCCAACAGTTTAGAGCATGCAGGGGGTTGTGGGGAGGGGAATTATTTACCAAATTACCTTTTGCACCTCTGCTTTCAAATTTGGTGTTTCCCTGCAGGCAAACACAGAAGCCTTCAAAAACAAAACTCAAGACTTCAGCGAGTTCACAAGGCTCCTGCTGCTGGGGCTCAAAGGCAGAGGAGGAAGGGCAGGATGAAGACAACACTGCTAGACACCAGCCAGGGAGAGACAAAGGCAACTCCTCTTGTGTTAAAAGCTGTTGAAATGTGTTGGCACAGATGCTTCAATTTTTCATTTTTGTTTCATTTGTAGATTTAATTTAACTTGGAAAAGAGATGCTCAACTCCAAACCTAAACATTTAATTCTGGGTAAAATAGTATTTTTCATCTGAATGCAAATGAATTTCCCACTTCCTATTTTTAGGTCCCAGTAGCAAACTCAAGCACACAAACCCCCAAGACTCCAGGCCACTTTTGCTATGAGCGGAGGTGCTCAGGGAAGGCAGACATGCCTTGCTGCCACTGGGTTTGCAGGAGGGAAAGGGGCACAACCCCACCAAGGAGGGCTGGAGCTGCTGAGCCAGCCCAGGGCCGCAGCACCATGCTCTCCCTCCCCAAATTCAGCAACAGCTTTGCCATTGGCCTCAAGTGGAAGGGATGCTGGGCTCACATCACGGGTTTTTCAACCTCTCCTTCCCAATGCTAAGCAAAAAAAAAAAAAAAAAAAAGCATCCACAAAAAGGGAGGCCCCTTTAGGTTTCAGTAAGCATGAAATACCATGGTTAGTATGAAGGTGTGTGGGTGCTGGGGGGAAACATGACTTCCTCCTGTTTTGCATATAGACTGAGCAGCAGCTTCAGCCCTGACAGCTTAGGCTGCTAGAGCCTGTGTAGCAGCACTGTGAAGTACTTTTTTTTTTTTTTTTTCCAAAATAGGGGGTTTATGCCTGTCTTAAGTGCTGTTGTGCCTTGTGAACAAAGAAATAAGCAAATATCTGCTTCTAAAGAGCTTAAATCAAAATTATGCAAATGTTATATTCATGACCAAAAAAAAAAAGCTCCATGTTAAAGGAAGCAGCAAAGAGAGGCATGGGTAGAAAAGGAGGAACAGAGGTCTTGAAATCCCCCCATACCACAGCATTCATAAAACCCCAAGGTTCTCGTCACAGTGCTAGTTTATATATTGGTCTGCTACATTAAAAATAAATCAGGCCACCTCTTTTTAATTTGAGCCTAATAAGGTCCCCCATACATACATTTATCTATAGATCACAGCCTGGCCTTTGGAAACAGCACAGAGTTTCTCCGCTATTTAAAAAGACTCGGGCACCTAAAACCTAAATGCACGCAGGGCCACGTCGCTGCCCCGGCACACCGTGAGCCAAAGCTGTAACTCAACCCTCGGCTTTGCCGATCGGATTCACCCCACAACGCGACACCGTGCCACGAAAACGGCAACGGGGCCGCGGGCTGACAGGCAGCACCAAACATGGAGAAGGTGGCACCGGATCAGGGGGACATAAACTTGGACAGCCAGGCTAGCAACCAGTGTTTGCAAACACAACACCAGCGATCAGATGGGGCGGCAATAAATTAGGACCAGACTGCAGCGAGCAAAAGAAATTGCTCGAAATAACAGACAGAGGCAAAAAGGGCTCCCCAGCTACCCCCAGTTTCATTTTGGTGCCTGAACCCAGGGGCTCACGCCAGCTCCCAGGCTGCTGAAGCATGATGGAAAAAACGCTATCTGACAAGTGAAACTAAATAACGAGCACCTCCAGCACCACTCCTCCGGCTCGGAAACTTAACCACAGCCTTTCTAAATGCTGCTTTATCATACGCTCAACTCCATTTGACCCCAGTTTGAGCCCCACTTCAAAGGGGGGCAGGGGAGTTAAGGTGATGGGGCGAGCTCCTCGCTACACACTTCCTCAGGTGAGGTCTGCTCTGGCCCAGCTGATCACTACATCCAAAAAGCAAAGAATTTGGGCTTCCTCTGTCTTCTAGCATGCTTCCAGGACAACTTGGAGAGGGGATTTCTGCTAAGCAAGGTCTTCAAGGCAGATGCTAATGGTTCTCAGTGGCTGAAAACCAAAAATGGCCCGAGCGATCCTGCAAGCGCTCTGTTAAACCCAACGCAGTGCCCAGGGGCAGCAACCAGCACTGGAAGGTGAGAGCAGGGGCTGCCCACAACCTGCCTGTGGGGCCCGACAGCTCGGTGCTGCCCAACTACAGCTATGCAGCTCCACCTCAGCCAGGATCTTACCTCAGGTACTGAAAAACTGCCAGTCTGAGGGCCACAGAAGCTTCAGTGTTTTCAGAGAAACAGAGGAAAAACACCTTCAGCATCCCACTTTCCTAAGGATAGGAAGGCTTGCAGACTACAGCCATGTATCTAGTTGGGGGGGTTGTATGACAGAGTGATTACCACCAGAAATGCAGGACTTCAGTGGTAACCTCACTCTGCAAAGCACCTCCTCTCCCTCTTTTACAGATGAAGGGCACCACTGTGACCTGAAAGACTCAATAAAAGCACACTGGGAACCTGTAGCAAGTATTGAAGCAAGCCCAGCATAACCATACACTTGCCTGGAGCAAGGAGAAAGTTCAGTGCAATTTTAAGCTTCCACAAGATACACCCACAGAGGAGTATCTCACAGGACACTTTGCTCCTATAAAGCATGAAACTAAGCAGAGGAGAGGGGATAAACTATCAGCCTAATCTGTTCTCCTACCACATTGTGCAGGTTGGAAGTAGTAAGCTGTACAGAAAAATTAAGTGAATTAAATACATACAGTATAAGCTAAGCAACAACTCCTTCCCTGGTTTCTCCTTCCACAGTTTCTCAGTGCCACAGCCAGTGTCTGCCAACCATGCCTCTGAATGGCACAAACATCCAGGGTAAAGCAGATTCAATCTGGAAGGCTGCATTGTTATAAATAGGAGCTACAGAATGAAGTGAAGAAATAGAAGTGTCCTTGGATGCTGCCTTAATTGGAGGGGCTCATTTCCCCCAAAGCATTAAGGCATAGACCAAACAACATGTTAAAACAGGAACCTTTACAGAAAGCATAGGTACGTGTAAATGCAACGCTTTCAGATCACTTTTTGAACAAAGTATCTCCCTCCTTCCATTATTCTGACCCCATACCACCAAAAAAAGGCTTGATTGCTCCTCAAGTTTTGCTGACTGGTCCATGACGCAATGCCTCAGACCAAGTGGCCTCTGTCATCTTTCCTCCTCCCTTCTTCTACTCTCCCACTGCCCCTTTCCAGCACCTATGAGTTCAGTTTTACATGGACCAAAATAAGGCTGCTAAGTAAAGGTCAGTCTGATGAGCTAAAAGAGTATACCCTCCCAGACCTCTGCCCCTTGGGCTATAAATACTCAGAGCAAGCACTGGGGGAAATTCTTTGTCTGCACAGACAGACACCAGGAAGCACGTTTCCTCCTCCTTCCAGTTCCCACCCCCTCTGCTACTCAAGGACAACAGTCAGAGAAAAGCAAGCATCTCCATGCTACCAGCTCCATGATCTGTCCACAGAAGGCATTTGCTTTGCCACTGGTGACTCGAGGTATGCAGGCCTTCCTAGAGATAAACGGACGCTTTCACAGTTCAACCATCAGCAAGGCTGACACCAGAGTACACGCGCTGCAAAGCAAGCCATGAGACTACGTGCGGGCAAAGAGGAGGATTACCTTTTAGGACTAGGGGTTCCTTGCCTTCTCGCTTGAGCGACTCCAGCACTATGTGGAGTGGCTGGGAAGGCATTACTCTGCTTGGCTCATTGGTATTCTCATCATATACTATGATTTCTTTGGAAAAGATCCTCTTGAAGGAGTCCTTGCCTTCCCGGCAGGAGATCAAGTCCAAGACGGTGATCTTGCCCTGCTGGAGCCTTCTCCGGCTGATCTTGTCAGAACAGTTAATGTGGACAGCCCCTTGAATGTGGCTCTTATTATACTCCATGAACGGCCTGCAGTCAATGATGACAGGCCCTTGGTTCTGTTGGTGGCTCTTGCTGCATTTGGTCATCTTCTTCGCCAGATCATTGGGGTAAATTATCTTGATGCTAGCGAGTTGCTTGGTGGTGCCTGAGACTGGGCTCCCCACTCCGCCCAGCGGGCTCAAGCTGCCGGCATTCTCATTGCTGTTGACCATTTGGTTGGCAGGGCAGGCAGTGGAGGCTCCGGCGTTAGCGCTGCTGGTGCTCGCTTGAGTTTGGGCCTGAGTGTCCTTGTCGTATGTTGCCACAGTGCAGCAACTGGCACTGCTGCATCCACAACTCAGGGAGCGTGCAGAGCCGTTAGATGAGGGCATATACGTGAGATTAGCAGTCTTTAGGGACACGACAGCTGTGCCGAGCAGACTGGAGTGGCTCTCACTGGCAGAAGAGGCAGATTCAAGATAGCTAGAGTCTAAACAAAGGTTGAGATCCTGAGGTCTCACTGGCCTCGAAAGTGCCACTACTACCCTGTCGTCTAAAGGAGATGGAGGCATGAGGAGGCTGAGTACTAGCAAGTTAAGAAGAACTCAAGATCACCCTGCAAAAGAAAAAAAGGGAGGGGGAATGGGAAGAAGAAAAAGGTGATGAAAACAGATCATGAAATCACATAAGCCTACAGATACAGCAACTTACTTTGCCAACACCCATTATCCACAGCTAACAACCTAACAACCCCTTCTGACAGTTACCAGCTCACAGTACTTGCTAAAAAACCTTTTCCAATCCTGCAGCGAATACTTCAGCTATCTGCACGTGTGCACATGGCACGCAGAATACACGCGACTAGCCTGGACTGAGCAGCTACACCCAGGAGGAGGCATTTGTCTACATGCAGATGGTGCCGAGCTATTCTGAAACCCCAGGCTGCAAGGAATGCAACTGATAACAACAGAGAGGCACGTTCTCTTGTTCCCACTGCTTACTGCAAGGGAAGCAACTACTGAGCTGACTCTACTACTGGGAGGAACGCACGGGAGCTGAATGTGTCAGTGGCAACATGCAACTTTTCCAGCAAGCTGGAAGAAAATTAGCTCGTGAATATATTGTCTGATATGGACACAAACTTGAACACATACAGCTAAACAAAAAACACACAGGAGAAAAAAACCAGGAAAATTAGGTTCTGGAGACCTTCACAAAAAGCAAGCATGCGCCTTGCGCTTCCATCCCCCTGTTAGAGGTTAGTCCAGCCCCAGTTAAGTCCCCAGCTCCAGGCCCAGGAAGGCTGCTGATCTCCAGCAGTCCCAGAGGCAGAAGTTCCCTCCTCCCCAGCACATTTCACAGCTTCTAGAAAGAGGGGTCCCCTCTACTCCAGCCAAGGTCACAGCCCGCACAACCTCTGCCTTGCCACTTGCTAAGGGGCAGCACGCAGGATTAGACACCCCCCCACTTTCCACTCGGGAGAGAAGGAAGACAACAAGAGCAAAACCACCTAAGAAAGCCCAGACAGTGCCTCCCCTTCCTCAGCAACTTTTGGGGCAGCTGCGGCTCTCGCTGGAAGGCACATCCTAGCAGCAACTTCACCAACTCCACCAATTCCCCAAAAGCGGGCGAGTGCTTGCAACACCGGTTCGCCTCCCCAGCCGGCTCTGCACCGGGCCCGTCGATAAAGGGGCACGGAGATGCCCCGTCCCAAAAAGCGAGACCTCCTCCTCCCGGGGCGGCTCGGAGGACGCTGCCGCCGCCTCATTCCCCCCCCCACGCCAGCAGCCACCGCTTTACGGAGCGAACCCGCGGGCACCTCCGGAGCGAGACAAGGTGCCGCGACCCACCCGCCCGGGAGACGGCGGAGGTCCCGGGGCCGGGCGGAGCGGCCTGGCGGCGGCAGCGGCTCAGCCGGGAGGTTTTCCAGCCCGTTCTTGTTTTCCCAAAGCTCCCCTCGCCCTTTTCGCCGTTTAGAAAAAGGATAAACGAGCCCTGAGCGCGTCCGCCTGATGCAATTTAAAAATAAATAATAGTAGTAAAATTAAATAAACGAGGGAGACAACCCAGCTCCCCTCGCTAGGGACGGGGGAAGCAAGAAAGAAGCTCAAGAGAAGCGGGAAACTGAAGTTTTACCCCCGAGCGCAGGGACCCAGGGCCGCCGCCACCCGCGCGGCGAGCCG
>NW_010972592.1:2330920-2340682 GCF_000737465.1 Haliaeetus leucocephalus
GCGCCCGCGCCCTCCTCCCCCCAACCCCCGCGGCAGCGCCCCCCACAGGACGGTGCGCGCACACGCGGCCCCGGGGCGACCTGAGGCGCCGGGGTAACCGACGGGCCTTGCCGGTGCGACACCCCCAAAACGTCCCAAATCAGTCCCTTCACCAGGAAGAGCCACCAACACCCCAGCAACCCCCGGCCTGCCGCCCCCTGCACCGCGCCACCCCGTCAGGGAGCTGCCCCTCAGAGGGACGCGCCACCTCCCCGCCACCGCCACCCAAAGCGAGCCAGAGCCATAGGCAGAGCTATTTCCACAACCCACGGGAAAGGGCCAGCGAGACCACCGGCCGCCTTCAAAGGCGGGCAGGGAGAGCAAAGCCCCCCGGCTCCTGGAGTTTCGGGGCAGCGCTGCGTGCCCTCCCCAGCCCCCCCCCGACAAGCAGCGCAGTGAGGTACAAGTGGTGTCAAACCAAGGAGGCTGCTTTTTAGATGCTCTTCCAAGCGATCCGCCTCCAACAAAAATAAGCCCGCACAAGATACTTTGAGTAGAAAAACAATAACTTCCCTGCACGGCAGCTATAAATCACGGGGAGGGCAGGAGGTGTCCCCCCGCACGCAGCTCGGAGCCGGCTAGGCCTGTAGGTCTCCTCCTGCCTGACCTCCACGTTAAAGATGGAACCAGTTGCTCCGTGTTATGCAAATTCTGACCAAATCCAGCTTCTGGCATACTGCCAGTCCATCCTGGTCGTGAACATTCAGATTAGACTGGACTCTCCCAGCGTGAAAAGGAAAGCAACACAGGCTTGAGGACGAGATTTTAGGGACCAGTTACGAGGACAAGTATAAATCCCTTTCATCCTTTCTGTCAGACCTTGACATGGGTAAAATAATGAGCTCTCACCCTCGCTACGGGTGCACTGCAAGGCAAAAGGTGAAAATTGATTTTCGAGCCGTATGGATCAACACCGGGAGGGGACCTGGCAGCAGCACGAGATTTTTGCACCCATTTCTTCCCCACTGTGCAATCCATTTTAGCATTTCCTGGTTTAGCAACCGCATCTCATCACGTATCAATCTCCATCATGTATCAACCCACCAAGTCAGAGACAGGGAAAGTGGCATCGCCAGAATGATGCATCCCACTGTGCCCTCCGTGACGGAGGGAGTGCCCAAGAGTTTCACCTACACCCCTTTGAGCTAGAGGAGGAAGGGTGAAGGTAGAGCAGATAGGATGTTGTCAGTATGATAAGACTGAATCTAAATTAGCCCCCGAAGATTTTGGCTCTGGAGCGTACATGGAGAATTCGTTTTTCAACTGGGATTTTCAAGCTGTGACTACCAATCCAGCCAGGACTATTACAAAAAATGCAGCAGTATCAGCATTCAGCAATTCAGAGTAAAAAACACAAAAACAGGTAGCAAGATTTTAGAAGCACTGAGTACTTGATTTTTTTGATGAATAGTTCTAACGTAAACAGCAAGTCAAGTCGTTCTCACAGCCACCCCTTAAACAATCAGTTGCTTTCCCCTAAATGTTCCTCGCAGGACAGTGACTCACCCAGCACAAACTCAGACTTTTGGTTTCCACTGTTGCGATGCCACAGCAAGGCAGCAGTTCTCCTGCACACTGGAAAGGAAAGGGGAGCCGGGGGAAGGCTCTCGCATGCAACAGCTTCACCTCCTGCAATCTGCTCCCACTGAGAGCAAACACGTGGGCAAAGACTTCGAGCAACTAAGTCATGGAGCGGCTTCATCTTCACACCAGCAAAAACCATAGTCTGGAGGTATTACCTTCCGAAGGCTTACAAATATAAGTCACCATAATACCTAGCATAAAGGTAAATCAGGCTTCTAGTACCAGCGTGCAATTGCTGCCCTCCCCAGTGAGACGGCAAACAGATCAATGCAGAAATGCACTAGTCTCAGATTCTCTCCACAAACATGGTGCAGTTCCCCGGAGGTGTCAGCGTGAGACACCACTGTAGCATTTTCATGCTCTCTATTCCTCTTTGTCCGTGGCTTGCTGAAGTTGGCACTGGGCTCACTGCAGAGAGGAGGGTTAGCTCATGCTTCTCTCAAAACTGCCCTTTCAAGCCACACTCAGGCTTGGGGAAGGAGCTCTCCATGGGCTTATGTTCAATTCACCGCCTGAAATGGTCCTTCCAACCAGGGGAGCTGGAAACTGGGTTTCTGTGTTTGGGCATCCTCCCAAAGCCAGACGTGTCCTAAAGCAAACATTTGCTAGAAAACACTTGGAATCATTGATTTAGCTATCTTTTACTTTCTGACCAAATTTCTCAGTACTAACAACGTGCGCCGAGGAAATGTTTTGTGACTTGTTTATGGAGGAGTTCACCTCACAGAAGAGCCGTGCAGAGCTTACCCGTGGCAAGCAGTGCTCCCTTCTGAAGGATACGCAGCCTTTGCCAAGTTTTCTTACAATACAAAGGGAGGCCAAATGTACTTTTGTCTCATAAATTTGACTTAACTTTATATTTTTCTAAGAAAGTTGACTATAAGTTGCTATTCGTCCTCGGTTTCAGAGGATTTCCTACAGAACTTTTACTGACTTCATCCTTAATATATTTTATTAGCCTATGACATAAGATTGGCCTTTTTCCTGCTCTTAGAAACCACAACCCGCTGTGATTTTTTTTTTCTGAGCATATTCAATGAACAGCTTTCTAAATGCTTTTGCTTTCTGTAATTTAACACCCATAAGAGATGCGACTTATCTATCCCCTAACAACTAAACCTCTATTTTCTGAAAAGCATACAAGCATTCTTACTATGAAAGCTGGCAGATCTTAGTTAAATTCCCTCTTCCAGCAGTAGCAGCACATGGGATTTTGACATTCATTTTCCTCAAATGCTTTTGCCATCATGGTGCACTTGCTCAGATATTTGTAGAAAACCACAAGCAGACAAAGAGAAATCATCTCAGAATTGAAGCAAATCCTCACAAACTCTCACAGTATACTAATTGCATAAAATCCAATCAAACCCGTTCAACCTCACAGAAAGGGTAAAGATTGCTAAAAACATGCTGAATATTTAACAGATGTGAAAAAGAAGCCATCAAAATTCTTGCCAATAACACAGGCATCCCTTAAGTGCTCTCAGACTAAAGAGTCCCTTGTTATTGAAAGATTTCTTCCACGTCAACCATTCTTACCTTCCGCTCTACAATCAGGGACCTTTTCTCTTGTTTAGGATTAAAAAATAAATAAATAATTACCTTTGCCAACAAAGCCATGTGCAGCAGCCACCCTGCGTCTAAGCAGACAGGAATGTCTGCTGTCCTGTCCCCCCCAAACATACAGATCTCTTCCAAAGTGATGTGTGAAGAAAGGATTTGACCTGATGTACGAGATGGTGCATCCCTCCGCCGTGACCACCGCATGCTCTGTGGTCCGTACAACTGCAGGACTGGGCACTCCTGTGCCTACTCCTGTCAGCGCTGCCCTCTCAGTGGTAGCGTTGTTTTGGTTTTAGGAGCAGAGTAACAACCAAAGTTAGGTGTTCACCATAACAGGCTGTGTAAAGACAATAAAGGACAGTTGCCTGTTCCTCCTGAGACTGGGATATAAACAGAGCAATTTTACCAGTAGAAATGGGAAGCAAGAGGTTGAATGACTTGCCCAAAGCCACACAACAGCTTACACCATGGAGCAGAAAATTGGGAAACCTGGGGAAAGCAAAGGTGTTAACCAGTACAGTATTTAAATGGCAAACCAGTGTCCTGCACTTCAGCAGGTATCACATGAACTGTCTAAAAGCAGATCTCCCTGGGGCAAGACTGAACTCCTATGTGTTCACTATGTAAGTTTGCCCATTTGGTTTTTGAAGCACTCTTTGATTCTTGATTGGCTTTAATACATCACATCGCACCTTTGTTTGTCCTCATTAGGAATGTCAGTTCACTACACAGGCAAAGCTGAGAAACCACTTCATTTCTGTTAGACTTTTGCAAGAAAAGGATAACCCTTTTTCTTTTTTCCTTTTTTTTTGAAGTCTGTTTTCACAGCACCTTCCTCAGTAAAATACAAACTTCCCTCTTAACTAATCCTGTAGTACAAGTGGAAACATAATCCCTTTTAGACAAACAGTTCATCTTCTAAAGAAGGGGGTGGGTTTAAAACCTTGCACAAAATTAATTTATAAGGAATATGAGATCCAGTAGTAAACATAAAGATGTATCCTTGTACTCCTGCTTGCTTTTTATGGCTTATCCTCAGCAGGGAAGCTGCTATAAAATGACCTAGGTGAGAAATTAAAATGCAATAGCTATAGCACTGTAACTCCACTTGGATGCTTTTGCTGCCCAGCAAGCAGCCGGTGTGAGTTTGGTAAGCCACGGGCCATGCCAGGTGTCCCTTCCCCGGAGCATGCCACGGGACCATTTGGGCAAGGATGTCACAGCGGTGAGCAGCATCACTTAAACAAAGCAACAATGCAGGCCGGTCAGACAGGTGAAGGCATCCCATATGTGCTGACCTCCATGCCCGCTCCAGCTTAGCTCTTGGCTGCTGCTGTGGGGCTGTGCTCGGATGCTCACCAGCAGCGCTTGCAGGCATCCTTGCCTTCCTGGTGTTTGGTGGCAGATCTCGGCTCGAGACCACCCTGGAGGCACCTTGAGCTGCAGCAGGTGGGATGGGTTAGGTTGAACAGCAGCTAAAGTAGGGGACAAGCTAACCCGGGGGAATTTGCCTCCAGCAGCCCTGTGAGCACCCCTGTGACCTTTCTGCCAGCAGAGCATGGGGACGGCTGCGTCCTGGGAGGAGCGGGAAGTGGTTCAACACCTTTGAGATGCAGCGCTCAAGTGAGAAGGTGATCTGTGCTCACAGCCTTGTTTATACAATTTCATTAAACAAATGCAGCTACAGATTGACATTTTAATTCCTCTACAGGACATTTACCCAGGGCTTCAAAACAAACATATTTGCACTTATCTGGCAGTATATGCCTCCTTTAAAGCAACAGAGGAATGATTAAACAGAGTTTGCTTTAGTAAAGTCAGCTAGTTTTTCAAATCTGCCTGGGTCCGACTTGCTCATTTGTATTTAAGCTTCTCCAACCATCTCGGGCTGTAGCCTGGCCAGGAACCTCAGCAGAACAGACACAGATTTTAATTTTTTTTACAGTTCTTTTATCATTATGATTTCCCTTTTAAGCAGCAGCTGTTTGGGTGTGCACGCAGTTACTGATCTCCCCGGGGTACAGGCACCATAGGGAGCAGAACAGACTCTGGTCACATGAAGTCTTCAGGTGTGCTCCTGGAACCCCCACACCACCAGCACGAAGCAACGCCAGGAGCCCATCAACAGGAATGGACAAGCGGCACATCTGTGCCACACGGGAGGGGACGTGAGGGCCAGAGAGGGAGGACTAAGAGAGTGTGAAAAGAAAAAAGGAACTGCTTTCTGAAGGTCTTTATTTATAAGTTGCATTCAGGCCAGACACAGTCTTACTTCCTTTTCTTAGAGATTGGGTGAGGTCCCTTGCCCTGGCTCTCCTTAGGAGAGCCAAAGGGGAAGACACTGGTGAGGGGGAGCAGAGCAAGAGGACTGGAGGAAGTCCAGCTGGAATCAATCCTACAGCTCTGTTCATCAGTTTGGGGTCATAAAGGCTAGGCCCTCCTGGCTTCAAAAAGGGATCAGGGAAGGTGAATTATTCAAATCAGATCTATTGGAAAATAAGTGCATGAATAGTTGCTGTCCTGACAATAACTGTGAGCTGAGAAAGCTGCAGCACTATTGACAGCCAGTTGGGCCAAATAGTGCTCTCCATCGCACCCACACCACCCTATCGATTCAGTGAGAGCAAATGCTGCCTTTCGGCTCACTGGCACAAGGTCTCCTTCCCAGAGGCAAATATCCCGCTGTCCTGTCCCAGCAGCCTGGGAACTGCAGACAGACGTCCACAGGGTAGGCGAGGGCATGCGGCAGCTCACACCGTGGGACGGGGGCTTTTGAGGGTCTTTCCAGGCCCCTGGCTGAGAGATGCTGTAGGTGTGCTCCCGAGCAAACCTGAGTCCTGCTGCCCCTTTGCAAAGGCGGGTAAGGCCAAGCCCTTTCCTCCTTGTGCTGGGGAGGATGGCTGCCTGCCTGCCAGAAGTGACAACTCTTGCTTTTTGTGTGCTCTCCCTCCTGGTTTTTCTTTCACTGGCTGATGCGGCTCCTCCCTCCTGAGCCACAAGAATGAGAATACCGTCTTGCATATTTCTACCTCCACCCCCATAAACAAAAGGGGAAGCAGGATGGGAATATGACCTTTATGACTTATCCGCACTTGGAAACGTACCAGAACAGATCTTCAGAGACGCTTGTTTCAACTGCCATGGTAGCTGCTTCAGCAGCAGCCCCTGTATGGCCTCCATGCAGGAAGGGCAGCTCCTGTCTTACGTGAGAAGGTTCTTGTCTTCCAGAGCAAGCTTCCACATCAGAACTTCCACCTGGACCGCAGCTTTTATCCTGCTCGGCTGCAAACACCAGCCAGGCTCTGAAGGTCAGGGGTGTGAAAAAGTGCAATGCTGCATGGCCAGATGAAGCCCGGCTAGACAGCAGATACGTGTCTACAGCAGAGCTGAGCTCTTACCAGCCCCACTCACTGTCATGAGCAACCTGACTACCAGGGTCACACTGCAGCCCAGATAACTAGCACTAGCAGTCCTGGTTTGCAAGCAACTTTTTAACCCAGCATTTTGTGCCTGCGTCACCTCCGGCTCCTGCCTCGCTGCCTGCTCTGCACTGGCCTGTGCATGTGTGCAGACACGTGGAGTGGCAAGCTCATCCCATCAAGACCAGAACCAGCAGAAGAGGCACAGATCCCCCTTCTTCTACCTCTCCTCACACCAGGTCAGTTCTTGAATTTGCACCGGCACTTGTGCCAAAACAGCTGAGGGGCAGCAGCGAGCAGCCACCGGGGTGGGCACTTCTGCCCCTGCCCAGGGACAAAGAGCAGAAGAGTTTCACCGGCAAAGCACCACCCATGTGGGGAAACCACTGCCTCCACTCCTTTGCTCACAGTCTGACTGAGCCTTCACCAGACCTGGAGAAGGACCCCAGCCCTCCCTCCAGCCCAGGGGAGACAAGGGGACGGAGGACACGCACGGGCAGGCTGCAAGGTAAAGTGCATCAGTCAGCCGTCAGCAGCACCGCGCTTTGGCATTCGCAGGTGTTTCGGAGGAAACTAATTGAACTATCATAAAACCACTCTGAATGTTTGTCCTAAGAGAACATCCTAACTAATTTGTTTATGGTGGAGGCTTTGTATTGTAAGTTGCTGCTCATTCAGATTAGCATTCAGTGCCAGTTTCCACCCCACCCCATTTCCGTCTGTATTAGACAGAGCTGTCAGCATCTCGCCTCCAACGAAAAGAGCATCAATATTCCTTGGCAGCAGGCAGGGAAGGCTCTGCACAAAGCCAGAGTTTTAACAGCTTAATGGATGGGCAGACTTGCAAACCTGGAAACTGTTGCTCAGCCGCACTAGATGGTTCAGACCAACTACCTCCCTCCTTTGGTGCGGCTGCTGCCAGAAGGGAAGGAGAACAGGTCCTCTTCTGACCCATGTACCTTCTGCATGGCCACACCGATGACTGAACGGGAACAACTCCTGAATCACACAGACCATCCCCGTGAGCCAGAGTCATTTCTCAAAGTACATTTTCAAGCAACTCCCCTCCTCCTGCCTGGGCTTCAAGCAACTTCCCCTCCATGGGATAAACAGCCTCTTCCTCAGCTTGATTACAGCAATCCTAAAATTGGAGCTGAGAAGTTAACAGGAAGAAAGAGCTGGGATCTTATTGAGATCAACTCTATTTCTGTCATGTTGACTGAAATAGGCAGTTGACCTTGTTCTACTTATGACTACCACAGTGCAAGCCACAGCTTGCTTTATCGCCAGCTCGGGGCAAGCAGGTACAGCAGAGGCTCCTCAGCACCCTCTGCCTGTTTCACAAATCCCATGCCTCCCACCGTGGTCGAACGACCAGCAGTCACCCCCAAGCAGCCAAAGTCAGGCAACAGGGAAAGTGAAATTTGTATTAATGGGCTCCAAGTTTTCATCTGATTACTAAACGAGCAAAGTGCTCTGGGTCACAGGACAAGTTTTTCTCCCTCCTCCTCCACTTTCCCAAGGCAGTGAGCAATAATTACACTCACCATATTCCTTACGCTGATACAACAAACCAGTTAAACTACAGAGGGTCCTTCCCTTGCCAGTCTATTGTACCAAAGGCCAATGAGCCCCAAGCAGGTTTATGCAGCTTTCGTTGAAGATATTTTCCCTTTGAAAGGGATGACAGTTTAATCAAAAGCATCTCCTGCCTCCACAGAGCCTCCCTCCCACCAGAAAACCAATCCTCGCTTCCTTCTGCTCTCACAGCTGCTAGCTGGGTCCCACAACACGCCTGCGATCCCCCTTGATTTCAGCCCATTGACTGTGACACTGGGGGCTGCCGGGACTTCCCGGACTGGGTGCAGGAGGCTAAGCCCCTGCTAATCCCTGCAGGTGAGGGGAGGCAATGGGGGACACCAGCTCGCAGGTTGCTGCTGCCAAGTTCTTTCCTTGGGAGGTCATCACCACTTTTAGCTTAGCACGATGCACTGGCCTTGCCGAGACTCTATAAAAGATGTTCCAAGGGGAACAGCACGTTCTCTCACCGTGGTTCAGGTGTCCCCTCTTCCTTTGTGAGGTGAATATACTAAAGCCACTGGGAGATGAGGGAAGGATATTAAGGGTTAAAGATGGTAGGAGAAAACTACAGATCAATTTGGCTCTTACTGGGTGAGCCTGTCTCTGTGGTTCATGCTTGCAAGCAAACTTCAAGAAGGCAGACTACAGTCTTACCACATAAATCAGTAACAGAGCAGGGGGACAGTATAATCAGCTAATCAGTATAATCAATGCTTGCAATTATTAAAATTTTAAGGCAAATCCTGCTCAGTTGACTCACGGGATTGAGGGACTTCCTAAGGGACTCCTACCACTCTTGGTAGAAGGAAAACAACGTGATGCAATCGAGGGAGAAGAGGAAGCTGGCTCCCTTGTGCCCACTTGTGAGAGTACAGCAAGCAGTATTTGGCTGTAAATATAGATCTTGTGCAAAATGCTTATTCTTGCTTAGAAGGTGGATTACCCACACTCGGGTTAGGCTGACTGCTCTTAATAGGAAATCACAGTGCCCTTCTCTCAAATTGCAAGGTAGAAAAAATAAACCCAAGTTTATTTAGGGTTAATATTAATGTCCCAGGCATTTCTAACGACTTCTGTTTTCCCACGCTGATGATCCTGCAGCTGATGGATTGTGAAACCACAGTGTAGGGACTCACACAAGAGGTGTCAGCAGTAGAGATTACACACTATGGGCTTGCTTCCCCAGCCCACTAAGGATTATCACCACACCTACCATCTACTCAGATACCTCCTTGAGAGATTAATTTGTTGGTTAGACCAATAATCATTTTTCTCCCTGCTATGTGCTGAAAGCAATTTGGCATGCATCCAACAGCTGACCAGTCCTTTTTCTTACTCCAGTCCAATTCCTGTAGTTCTCCTGACCTCTAATGAGCTCCTTCAGTCTTTATAAGTATCCCGTTCTCACTAGGCAGCCACATGGCTGCTCCTGAGCTGGCTACAAAATCCCTACCAGCAAGTAGTGCCCCTGGCTCCAGATCCCAGAAGCACTTTGCCCTTGTAATGGTTTAATCCCAGCCAGCAGCTAAGCACCACACAGCCGCTCGCTCACTCCCCCGCCATGGGATGGGGGAGA
>NW_010972592.1:2341139-2379148 GCF_000737465.1 Haliaeetus leucocephalus
CAAAACATAGCCCCATACTAGCTACTATGAAGAAAATTAACTCTATCCCAGCCAAAACCAGCACATCCCTGCACCAGGTGCAATGTATTGGAAAGACATCTCTTAGTGAGATGTTCATGCCACAGTTTTGGGTTTACGCAGCTCTGCTCTGCTTATAGTAGTCTCTGAAGGAGTACAGCCGTAGCTTCACTTCAGTGTCTGCTGGTAGTTTTGGTCAGCTCAGTCCTTGTTTCTCTGTTCAGCAGCAAACTGCAGATATTAGGAACTAGATGGGCAAGCTCTAATCACAGCCCCCTTCACTTTCTCAAAGCAGCACCTGAACTGCTATGTGTGGTATTCAGGGAGGTGTGGGGCAGGCTGTCACTGCTATAATGATCATTAGTATGCAACACTGTATTGCTCCATCACTTCACCATGGTGGCCTTTTGCAGGTGATTTCTGTAACTCATGGGTCATCCTTTGAGCTCTGGCTGGAAAGAGTCACTACAGATGGAAGCAGCGGTAGTACCAGTCCTCCACAGCTGAGCCAGTGTTGCCCACGACACTCCATGGCAACAACCACACCAACCCCCAGATTGGTCTTCTTCCTCACCACTGAAGAACAGTTTCGAGTGAGCTCATAGTAATGGACCTTGTACGTCCTCAGAGCATTGTCAGCACGTTGACCAGTCCTCAGTGACACCTGCATGAGACAAGGAAAAGAGCACCTGGCACTTTGGAAGCCAGTCAGATTATGCCATACTCCAGAAGTGGCCCTACAAACTCCAGAGTGACCATCTGAGGGATAAGATCCCATCCAAAGATCCCATTGGTAGCTTAGAGATCCAAGTTGACTTGAAAACAGACTGTTTAGGACATAAAAGGGTGAAGAGCAGACCCAGAAGGAAGCATCTGGGGCAGATGTCTCTCAGCCCCAAGATCAAACCAGCAATAGTGTTCCAGGACATGTGTCAGAATTTCAGTTCTATATGAATCCTGCATCAGTAGCAACATACTAAGATGGGCTGATGGCATAAACAACACTTGGGTGTTCTCCACCATTGTTTCCAAATTCTGCTCTTCTTCCTAAAGCCCTGCTCAATTTTGCTTTTATAAACACGCTCAAAGAACACTGCTTCCCCTCCCTCTTCTCCAAAATAAGGTAATTAATTACAGAGATCTAATAATAAAGATACAGTAAACTTGCAGGACTTTGTATGTTATTTATGAGGCGGTGACTCAGCCTTAAAATGCTGCGGAAGCCAGTGTAAGTGGCTGTAACCTAGCAGAAAAGAAAGGTTTCGATAGCAAATGCAAGTAAAACAATCACCTGTACACCAGGACAGAGCATTGTGCAAATATTTCTGAGCCGTGCCAATCATTCGTGCTGCATCAGGCAAATCAAGCAGATTTCCTCAAAAATGAAAAGGGTTTTTCCTAGCTGAGTGAGTGCATTTACTATTAGACTGATTAAAGTAGTTTTCAAATATGACTAATCCCATCTGGCCAGCAAGAAAGTCAGATGCAGCAATACTACGGTAAACACTGTCACTCTAGTTATCACGTGCGTCTGCTCTGAATCCTGTCAAGGGACTTTCATTGAGGATTTTAGTCCTCTTCCTTTCTAGATAGCCATGCCATCCAGATGAGGTACCCAAACCACCCAGATGAGGCACCCGACCATCGCTGCCTAAATTAGACACCACCCCCAGATCAGTCTAGTGCTCTGAGTCACCCCCCTGTCCACTGCTTATTGCAGGAGATCTAGGAGGAGATGCCAAAGTCAACAGTGCGAGTAATTACTCATGGTTTTAATCAAAGGAATGTAAAAATAAGAAGTGATGATATAATGAAGTGAAAGATTCTTTCTTGATGAGCGTTAATTAAGTCATGGTCACACAGCCCCTGTGGAAGCTGAGTAGATTATGGTCTTCAGGTGGGACAACAGACGTGGGTCTGCTGAGCCTATGGCCATTATGGGATTAATGTTCAGCAAGGGGCAGTTACCATCCCTGCAGACATCCTGTGAGAGAAAGCTCTCTGTCACCAGCTCTCTGATCCTTTTTGGCTCTTCTCCTTCCCAAAGAGAGGATTACACCCTTCACCTGGTGTAAGATATCCCAGTTCCCCTCCACGTCCCGGCCCCATTCTACTTTGCTACTTGGCCAGGGAAAATCCACCCAATAAGCAGTGGTCAGGCACACGTGGTGTTTCGGAAACACCACAGAAAATCACTAGGAAGAACAATTTTTCCAAGAGGAATTTGCAGAGGCATTGCAGTAGACATACGTGTTGACAACAGCGGCTACCAGATCCCCACGTGTCTGTACAGACGCAACACACATTCAGGAAGATTTATCTTCTCCATTTCCTACAGTTCCTACAGTGCAGAATGACCTCTTCAGAAATAAGCACTCCAGAGGGACTTTTCCTGTTATATTACTGAAGATGTACTTCCCTGCCCACACGGGCAGCCTTACATCACAATTCAGCAACTATTAGCAGTAGCAGCACTGCCCAGCAGCTGTTGAAGGACAGAAAGGGATGTAAACTGGAGTTTCATTACACTTTTAAGGTCACAGATCATTGACTAAACGGGTTCCAAAAATAAAAATATAAAGGATTGAAACTTATGGTTTGCATTATCTTTAAAAAAGAAAAATAAAAAAAATTTATTTCTGGCATCGTGGCCAAACAGGGGCTGGCAAATGTCACAACTTAGCCCAGCTGCATGTCCAAGAAGCAGCAGTAGGCAGAGCTGAGTATGCCAGTGCTTGTGTGCTGTTCTCACTGGCATACATGGAGCTGCTCTGGGGTGTGTTATATGCTCAGCATTATAGCAGCCTGCCCATTTTGAGGACAGAGAACAAGCTCTGGGTCCACACCTGGATAATTTCCCTCGTAGCTCTGTCCCCCGTACCTGCAAACTGCATGCCTAAGTCTGTACCTGCAGCTAACAGATGAGGGCAAACCTATTTACTACAAATTTTGCCAAGAATGGGGAACCTACGCTATAAAATCCATACCTTGTGTGCGTTCAGTGTTAGAGATGAGCAGCTCAATGTCGGTTTTTAGCTCCAGACTAATTTTAATGGCTGAACCATGAGCACTCAAACAACAGGGTAATGGAAATCGTCACAAGCCCTTATCTGCAGCAGCTCTGCCAGTTGCTGCTGTGATGCTGTTTCTCACTTCTAACATCTTTTTTTCTCAAAAGAGTCTTTGCCTGTCGCTTAGTTATCTGCAGGATGAGCAGAATAGGGATTGAGAAATGTGCAGCAAAATTGTTTCAGACCCATGGAGGCTCTGATAATGAATCACCAAAGCTTTCCCTGCCAGGGAACACATTTCTAATCCCAAGCACAGCCTGAGCGCTGCTTCTCCTCTGCCCTCATCCTCCCACCACGCTCTCATCAGGGTGTCAAGACCAGAAGAGAAGAGGGGTCCTGCAGTTCCCAGGCATCCCGGTTTTTGTCCTGTCCACTGACTGGCTCCCTCCCGACTCTTGGATCACACCTTCATTCCCAGGAGGGGCTGGGATAACGCAGGGTGCCTGTGACAGGGATAAACTCCGCTCCTGGTGAAGGAAATAGTGATGTTCCCACCTATAGGTTTAACAAAATCAGCACGCCTTTGGCTTTTGATTTAGATACCACCTACATCTGACTACACTGCCTGTGATTATCACTAACTGTAAATGCCACGGGAGTGAGCAATGTCCTTTGTGTTAAACACAGAGCAAACACAATTAGCGCTCAATACACAAATAAGGAATTGCTTCACCAGGCGAAGGATGTATGCAACTGCCATGTTGGACAATAAACAACAGGTCTCTTCATCTGTACCATTTGTCACTGCAAATATAAGTCGTCTCTCATCCACAGCATTTCTTAAAAGACTGCATTGTATTGTAAAATTATACATCCTTTCAAAATAGATGAAATAAAAGCTTAGGAGGACAGTTGTGTGATCTTATGGATATTTCATTCATGACTAATGTTTTTCTGGCAAACTTCGTGTAAATAAAACTTCAGCTTGGGGTCAGGAGAGTGATGGGGGCTTCCAAACATTCTGTCATCTTGGCTGGGTCGACGTTCTGCAGCCTGGCCCGCTGGGGAACAGCAGAGACCTTGAGCCACTGCTCAGAGGATTGGGACATGCACATTCCACTAAGGTATTCCAAAGAGACATGGATATCAGGAAGAGCTCAGAAATTTTAGTTTAAACTGCAAACTTTGGTGTGAGGATCTTACACAGTGCAGATTTGGGGAGGGAGCAGGGAGAGGAAGGGAGAAGGAGGTTGTTTTAACCTGACTGCTTGTTCAGCCCATTATAAAGAAAAGGTTTTGCAAAATTCAAACTTAGCTCAGTGTAGGATTTGGGAACATGCATGGGTAAGCAGCTGTGAGGCTTTGTTTTTATTTTTTCCTTGATATTGCTGTCTTCATTGCTACACTTGCTGAGGTCAGTATATAAAATGGAGCCTGCAAGCAAAAAGGTGATAAACATAACTTTTCTCCTTGACAATGTCATGCCTTCAGACTTTTCAGCCATAAATCTTAGTGAGGTCTGAAAAACTATGCATATTAAATAGTTTCAATTTACATAGTACGCATAGGTGTATTTACACACACAGAAAAAAAAATGCTTTTGGTGATTCCCTCCATGCTATACAAACGAATTGGCACTGTGGGCAATCCCAGTGACCCACCTACTCTGAGCCTCAGAGAGCAAAGAGATTCAGCAAAAGATTGAATGAACCCCCTCAGTGGACAACCAAGGAACAGCTACAATATCCAAGCCTTGGCAAATGCTCCTGAAGGCGAGAGACCTGGTGCTTTTGATTCCTTCTAACAGAGTTGTTAGGAGCAGTCTCATTAGCCTTCTAAGTGTTTCATTCACTCTCTTAATCCCGTTTGCCTCTTGACCTCGAGACTCTCTCTGAAAGCAATTTCCACGTGTTAATTATGCCTTGTGTAAAACGGAGTGTTATTACTCCTCACGTATTTGCTACCTCCTAATTTTTCTGGGATACTCCCACACTGTCACTGCGAGAAGCACCGTAAAAATTTGGTGACCTAACTTCCCCAACTCACGTGCTAGTTAGTGAAAAGGGCTGTGATAACCTCAGGCGGTTTCAGTGAGCCATTCTCTAATCTTTTGGTTTGATCTATCCCATTAAGGGAGCCTTCCTGCTCCCCTGTGACTTTATTCCCCTGCTAATGAAAAAAAATGCCTGGGAGAAGAGTCACATTCTGGTCCGAAGGATGAGCTCACTCGTCTTCATCAAGGAACAATTTGCAATCATTCACAATGGTGATGACGAGTTGATCAGTCATGGTCAGACATTTGCAGTACAGGAAACACTTTAAGGGAAAATCATCTTTTATCAAGCTATGGCAAAGGGAAACAAAAGGTGATTCATGAGCTTTAACCATTTAGAAGTCAAAACTGACACAGAGGTGGTAATTACATTGGAAAGGTGGTGCAGCACATAAAAAAAGAAGTGAATACTTTCAGCAACTACCCTCCAAGCTGCACGCAGCTCACACCCTGCCAGGTTGCAGAGAGGATTTTGTTTTCCAAGAGAATTATACATAACCCTTGTGGGGTGGGGGAAGAGAGGTTTTGCTGAAATGCCACTACCAATAGAGGGTGTAACATGTACGCAAGCGTTTCACAGTGCCACAGGTTAAAAGCAGTTGGGTGGATGTGCTATAAAACATGGCCATACCCTACAGACACTGCAGTCCCCCCACCGGGACTCAAAAGATTTCAAGAACCAGACTCCTTGGGCTGCAAAACACCCTCCTGGTGGTGCAGTACCACAGCTCCATAACCCCTTGAGCCCGCTGCTTAGAGAAAGGATCTGAGCGCACGCTATGCATAAATATAAATTCACAGGCAGGATATGGGTCTCTCAACTTTTCAGCTCAGATCTTGACCAAATCAGACAATTTTTGTTTTCCTCTGAAGATACCTCTTTGTTGGCAGAAAAACAAAGGATTCATACACTTTTTCTATGCCAATGGACTTTTTTTCTAGGCTTGCAGGCTCTCAGAGTCAAATGGATACCAGAGACACTGAGGGTGTAAAGCCAGGCACTGGTACTCCAGGTCCTGCAGAGTCAGAGGAGCACGATAACCCATCAGTAATGCAGTACTGCACACCTACCGTACATAGGAAGACCAGGGACAGTATTTCTTGGGACAGCTGTGGGCAAGTGTTGCCAAATGTCTCAGACTGCTCCTTTCTGCACAGACATCAGGAGCTAAATACTGCAGTGCATTTAAAAGCCTTTTTGCCTCCCAGGTCCCTTGGTGCATCATTTTGCATAGCCCCGTGGAGCATTAAATCCAATTCTGCATAGCTGCATGCAAAATATTAAGCATCATCAGCTGCCTGAAAGTTGATGCGATATTACAAGGAGAGATCTCCGTATATAGTAAAATACTCCTCCTCCCCCAATATGTATACTTTTCCTAAATCAGTATGTTAAAAATAACAACAACTCATGTTAGCATAAGATATAATGAACTATGTTAGACTCATCCAATGCAGCTTAGTCACCACACATATCCCATTTGAAAAACTGGTATGAATAATTCTGAGTGGAAACCTGAAAAAATGAGTAACCAAGGCCAATGGTAACGAGGCCAACGTCCCCTGTCACGTTGGTCAGAACAGTTCCAATGACACCAAGGGAGTTTTGCCTTTTTATGCCACTTGAGGCTCATGCCCTTAATTATAAAGGGATAGTGGAAGCTATCAAGAAATCCCTTTACTAATCCCAAAGAAGGGCAGATATTTTGCCATTACTACCAGACCCAGTAATAACAACTTACTGATTGAAGGCTTTGCTCCACATAAGCACATGCCTCAAGCATTTCTGATGGACCAAATGTTTAACGTTTTGTTGCCTCTGAGAAGCAAGTGACTAGCTCTGATACCGCTCAACTCTCCTGTTACTTTCAGGGCACTGATACTTGCTGGGTGACCCTGACCCCAGGGAAGGGTTTCCCCCTCCCCAGATATGTCCACTGCCACAGATGAGCCAGATCTGCAGCCAGCAGCAATGGGCACAACAGCACCGGTCTATGCAACTGCTGATCCAGGCTTGCCTGCTGAAGCTGACAACAGAGCCATTGCCTCCAGCTTGCATGTGCCATTAATATATGCTCAGGATATGTGTATCCTGAGAAGAAAAGACCTGGCAAATAATTGCAAGGATTATTCAATGGTGGGTGCATTAGTGGTGCACAGCATTCAAGAATCTGTATTCCAGGTCTGGCAGTGAAATAAACATCCTGACCCCACTGAAGATACCACAGATTAGCCACCAGTCTCCAGCTGAATGGAAGAACTGAACATCATGCAGGAGCAAGGCAAAAAGAAAATTTTATGAAGTGTCATGCTGGGAGATTGCTATGTCAAAAGCCTGGCTATAATCCTGACTTTCAAGTGACACTTTTGTTAGCCCTATGGTGTGGCATTCGTTACCATTCTCCCACTTACTGGTACACCAGGAGGAGCAGTGCCCTACTGAATGAATTAGAGATGGAGGGTGGGAGACGACTGAACAGCCTTCTAAAATAACTCTTTATATATAGATACACACACGGATGCACAGAAACTAATGGGGTGGAGGGCTGAGGTTTTGTTCTTTTTTTAATTGCAAAGTTTCCTTGAGTGCTTAAAGCTCAAAATGGACAAATACTCATTTCACATACTCCTCCAAATCTCCCTCCACCTCCCACATGCCGCTGGCCAACGTGGACTTTTCAGACTCACAGAGCTCCCCATTGTGCAGAGACCCAGTGCAAGGTCCATGTGGCACCTCTGTCCCACCTAAGCTTTCAGCTACAGCTAACATGAATCAGAAAGTGTGACAAGAGCTCCCAGTCGCGCCCAGAGGAGTGAGATTTACCTGCAACCACCGCCACAGTCCATCCTTATCTAGGAGATAAGAATAAAGCTGTCTACAAAGCTCAAGAATTTTCCATGTGCTTCCTCATACCTCATGCACCAGACATGCAAGAGACGTGGGGTGCTTTCATCACGCAGGCTCTTGCCACATCATCCCCCTTCTATTCAGAGCCCCAGCTAGAGTAAAACCCCTGCCTCTCCTGCAACACCTCCCCAATGCCCCCACAGCCATGGGACACCCTGTGCCTGAGCCACCCTGGCCTGAACAGTCACCTCAGAGAAGGTTCACCTATGGAGGGGAACAACCTCACGTCCTCCACCGCAGCGAACAGCCCAGTTAGTCAAGAAAGCAAGTGGGAGGTGGCAGGGACACGTGGATGCATCTCACATCATACTTTCCCTAGCAAGTACATTAGATCACTAGCTCAGCTGACTTTCTCCAAGACAGGTCTTTAAAGGAGAGTCTTTAAAGCAGGTCTTCAGGCAGAGGCTCTGCACCTGTGTATCCTCTGGTGAGGATCTGGGCCCTTTCTATTTATCCATATCAATGTCTCTATTTTCACATGGGGCATTTCTACACCAGCTTCAGTCACCCTCTTCACGCCAGCATCTAGGAATCACAAGCAAGCACATCAAATTAAGAGGGCAATAAAAGGAAGAAGTCTATCCCAGAAGAGAAGAAAGAAAAAGCCTCTGAACCCAAAACACTAGCTTTTTCCTGCAATGCCTTGTGACACATGGGCCATGCAATGCAACCTAAGGAAATGGAGGCTATGAGCTCCATGCAAGGCTTCCACTTTGGATCATCCTTCTTGGAAAATCCCCAGTAGCTGCAGATGAACCCTGCCTCTGGAAATCCCCTGCTCATTACAGTTCAATCCCTTTTGTCTATGGACAAACCCCAAGCTGCGTGCTTTACCCTCCTACATGGGTACCACGAGGCCAATCTTGCATGAACAACGTTTGGAAAGGAGAGGAGGCAGCGGTTATTTTTGGCCACTCAGATAAGCAGAGAAGTACAGGCTGAGGAAGATAGGGAAGAATTAGACGTGCCTCAGTTGGCATTTATTGCCCTACCAGGGGCAGGGGGAAGATCAGGTTGAAGAGGTAGCAAGCAAGAGAATCGCATGTATCAGACCCAGCTCTTCCCCATGCTCCCAGCCCTTCTGCAGCCTGAGCCAGGCAAAGGGCATGTATCCTGACCACAGGGACCACGCTAAGTGCTCTGCTATGAAGAGGTGGCCTTAACCAGCACACTGCTGGCAGGATCCCACTGGGATGGCTGGAAGGAGCAGCCCTCCAGGTGACCAAGTCCCTCCTGGGTGACCTGGTAGCTGCAGCCACCAAGAGAATGCCATGGCCATTCACAGACCACGGCAGCTTTAAAAACTACCAGCAAACCTTGGGGATAGCTGCAGTCCCTGACAAATGCCCCTCTCTCCTGTGTCAAGCAGATCTTACCACAAAAAAGAGCTTGGCCCAATAAACTGAGGGCTTCCGCTCAATGAAATCAATGCTGGCAGCCACGACGAGCATGTTTGAGGGCAGACACGTGGCTGGCATCACACAGCACTAATGCGTTGGCCTTCAACAGCAAGGAGAGCTGCCTCCTCCCCTCACAAAGGGTTAAAATGATGTGATCTCATGCATGGAGGGGGGGCCCAGCGTGGTGCTAAAAACCAGGTCCCCGCTGCCAGCCTCAAGCTGTCCCATGTGAGGGACCCAACTCCTCCTTGGCCAAGTTGCTACAGAAATGGATCCGCAGGAAGCTGTCCAATGGGACGTAAGGAGAAGCAATTTCCACTTAGGACAACATCGGTCATGACTCGTTTGTCAAAACTGGAGGAGCAGTGACGTTTCTGTGGTCCACTACAAGGAGCCACACCACCGGCTCTTCTCTTGCTACCTCATCAGAAATGGAAACTGAAAAAACCTGAAATATCTCAACTGCTGCCCCACAGCCACATGCAGTCACATCCACAGACCCAAGGGCTTGCAAACTGCTGAGGTCAGGCAAAGACTCTCCCTCCAAATCCTGGGGAGGAGGGCTGAGCAAGAACCCAAATTGCTGTGACCTTCCCGGTGGCCTTGCTGTGTGATGGAGTGAATGCAAACTCCTCAAGGACTACACGATGCTGCCACATTTGTACTTTGTCTACCACTCTCCAAGCTCTTTCTAAGCCTCAACACCTTGACCCATGTAATCCGTAGAGAAGATAGGCCAGTACAATCCTTCCCACTTTCTAGAGGAAGAAAAGGGGACAAAAATGGGAACCAGAAGTCCAGGACAGTGGAAATGGGTCTCAGCAGGCTTGTGTTAGACTTTAGACTTGCCTTAGCAGCAAGTCCAGCCTTCCTCTTTTCTCTGGTGCTTCTTACAGGTCTGAGCCTGGATCTCTGAAGGTAAATGAAAATGAAAGGAGGTTGTGGTCCTGTAACTCAAGCAGAAAAAGGAAGCTAAAACTCAACAGACAAAGCTTTTCTTAGATACGCTCTAGGTCAGACCAAATTCTGCATCATGTAGGTCCTTGAATAGCACCATTTCCTTTAACAGAACTGTACCAAGCATAAAATAATGCTGATAGTTTTACATGACTGATGGTAGAGAAACACTAAGATTAAGCAGTGATCATTTATTGGTCATTTAGCAACTAATTATGATGCAGGTAAAAGGGATAAACTCTGAACAAGGCAGTTCACAGGCAGTCGGACACACCTGCAGCCAGCTCTGCACTGGTGTGTATGTCCCCAGGGGCCTGACTCCGATACCACTGTCACACTGCTACAACCCCAATGATTTTGATGGTTCAGGTGGGATCTCTAGGGGTTACCTGGTGCAACCACCCGCTCACAGCAGGGCTTGCCTCAAAGATGCAGCTGACCTTGAAGCCAGAACCCACCGCTCAGCTTTTCTACAGAGTTTTAGTAATTATAGAGGGGAAGAGGGTGGGAGGTGGGAAGCAATTCCCAATCCAGCCATCAAGCTGCTGGGACTTCCAAGTAGTCCATTCGCCACCCTGGAAGGGATGTGATGAAACACTCGTGCTGCACAAGCTGTTTCCTGACGAGTTGCTGCGTGCGCAGTCAGGGCTGCATAAAACCCACCACCGCGGCATCGCGAATCTGGGTCAGCATCTTGACGCACCCTGTGGAAATGAATCCTCCCTCCCTCCCTCTGCCCTGACTCTGGCCAGGGTATGTAATGGGATTGTCTTTTCTTCGTATCCCCTTGTTTGACAGGGATTTTCATCCACTAGCCTTTACGCATGAAACACACCCACCCACCCACCCACCATTTTTTGGATGCGTTCCCAAATTCATTTCAAGCCCCCAGCAGCCGCAGAGCAGACATTTTGAGCGGGTGAAATGCAAAAGAAAATTCACATGGAACAACATGCCTTGCAGCTGGCATCTCAAGTGAACGAAATCAGGGCGTGCCCCAGATTTGCTGCAACTGCCCTGGGAAAGGTTTTTCAAAAGCCACTGTCGTGCGAGTGCTTCTGCTGCGCTGCTTTCATTAAATTCTCCTCCTAATCTCCAGTGAATATTTGCCCAAGGCCCACAGCCCATGTCTTAAAATTGACGTAAGACTGGAAGTCTCTGATAAAGGAAGACATGAGATAGCGGCAGCAAAAGATATCAAAGGTCAGAGTTGAAATATATTGCAGGTCCAAGCAGATTTATCCAGCTCATTTTCATCCAATTCCCATCGGCACACCACACTTCCCCCTAAATACTACAGACAGAAAACATATATAGGCCACAGTATCCATGGGGCAAGGTCCAGCACAGCGCTGAGACTCCGCTGCAGCTGTGCCTCCCCTGCAGCAGCCGCAGGGAGGACATGCCGGAGCATCCCGATGGACATCAGGCACCCGCAGAGGCGTCCCTGCTCCCTTCCCCAGGGTCGAGAGTCTCGTGGCTCCATTGCAACCAAGGATTTTCTCCAAATAACAGCATTTTCTCACTCAGCCAAAGGCCTGATGAATTCGTTTATATCTAAACCATCTCACAGCTGGCGAAGGGCCTGAAATCTTTCTTCCAAACTTTCAACAGGCTTGTAGATTAATTTTCAGCTCACAGCCATTTCCATTTCTTGTCTCCCGGCTCTGCATCAGAAACATCAGTTACACGGGCAACCGCCTCCCTGCTGTTACGGGCTGCACCCTGCCCGACTGGGAAACATAAATGGCCATCCCTTTGATCCTTCTGGGCTCGTTAAGCCTAGATAGTAACAGGAAAGGAAAGCAATTCAGGGGAAAATTGTATTTCATTCCCCACTGTCCCAGAGAAGATGTCCTCCAAAGTCACCACTTCAGGTAAAAAAGGGGAAAAAAAAAAACCAACAGAGAGGCATCGAACAGACCTCCAGTTAAATCAAGGTAGCAAGTAGAAGTCCAGAGACCTTTCTTAGCAAGGTACTAGCAGACAGAGACCACGAGCTGTACACAAAAAGTGAATTTTTTCATTCCCCTTGGTTTCAGGGAGCTGGGCTGCACCAGTTTCTCCACCTTGTGAAAAGGAGTCTCAAAGAACCAGACTTGAGGTAACTGCTCCCAAACAAAAACAGTTCTTTGAATTGATTAGGCACGGCATAATCTAGGGTTTGGAGAAATTATTATCTCCAAATGGAAACCTTTTTTAATGTTAAATGAACTAAAACATTCTTTTAAGGAGTATTTTGGTTTGTAGAAAATAGCATCAGAAAAAAAGGAAACCAAAACCTGCACCAAATTTCTGCACAGTGTAACAGCCTGCAGAGCCTTATTTCCCATTCCGAACAAAAATATTACCATGAAAATGTTTAAAATCTTTAATACCCTGCAAAGATATGGTAGCAGTTACTGACCACGCTTAATTCAAAGGAATCATATTTGATCATTTTGAGTCATCAAAATTATACTGAAAATCTTGCAAAAGCAGGAATTTTGCAAGACTACCATTATTCTGCCCCTTAAATAAGCCTTATTAACAGCAAGAATCTAGGTGGCACTGCGATAGCCCGCTGCATGGAAGTTAATCAGAAGGAGCTAATTTCAGATCCAATTTTCCTGTAACATTCTGTGAACTCACTGGAAACATTCATTCTCATACAGCCATTTAAAAAAGCCTTTTTTTTAGAAACCGATTGTCAGTTTAATCCACATTTGAGATTATTATTATTTGCCTAGCTGAGAAGAACAGCCAGCTTGCATGCTGCAGAGGGCGAGCAAAGCGGAGGGCTCTCACGCAAGACAAGTCCAGATGAGATTTCCAAATCGATTTAAAAGGCCTGCCTGAATATAATTTCCTTCTTTATTCAGGAACTGCTAAAAGACAATCAATAGCTACGTAGCCCTTTCTTTTGTTTTAGAAGATTTTGGGGTAAGAAAGAAACATTGTTCTTAGCACAAAAATCCATCTGAATGGAATGTTTGAAACAATCCCAAGCGCTAAAACTATTTTTATTAACAAGTCGTGGTAATTCATTTTTCCCTGTGTGCCTGTTGGATGACATAAGTAAGACAGTAGCTCGTGGCAGGGCAACAATCTAAATGCCATGGATGATTTGAAAAATTTCTATTATTAGGAAAGCCGAGAACCGGTTTGCTCCAATGCCTTCATCTTCACCATGGCAGAGGCAGTTAATGAGGAAGAAACGAGGAGACAAACCATACCTTCCTCCACCCCGGCTGATGCTCCTCTGCTGCCCGCCGTGGGTTCACAGCTGAGTCCCTATGCTTGTCCAACTTCACCCTGCCATGGGAGCAGTCCCGTACAAAAAGCGCCGAGGTGAAGCTGTATATCCCCAGGGGTCATACGCAGCCGTTGTACCCCTCTGCTTGCACATGGCGGGAGAGCGAGAAGGGGAAATGGGCACACAAAAATAGGGAAAAACCTCAGCATTTTTTTAAAAGGCCCAAAGTGGAATCAGGACCCTAGCATGGGCCCCCAGTCACAGGTGGGTTGTGCAGGTCTTGCTCAGGGGTGCTGGCAGCTCCCAGGGCACAAGGACGGCTCTGGGAAGCTCAAGTTGAGCTGGGCAAGGGAAACACTCCCCTCCCTCTTGCAAGTCCCAACAACTTCTGTCGGAGCTCCGATGTGTTACTTGCAACAAAAAATTTAAAAAGCGTTATAAATGAATCCACTAAATAAAAACCTTCTAAGTTTTTGGTCTGGAAATGTATTTTTTTGAGACATTGGTATCTGGCATGGGTCACAGCACAAAATGGTGTGGACACAAGGACACACTCAAGTTAGCCAGGAAGCTGTAGTCACCTCCAGTGTTTCCAACGTTGTGTCATGATAAACCCAAAAAGTCCAGATTTTAAGTTTTCCTGCTAGCTAGAAATTCTTTTAAAAGAAATCCATTCAGAAGTGTGGAAATACCTCACTTCTACAATGATATCGCAATATAAAGCGCTGTTGCCTTTGATGAGTTTTAATATTAACATTCCCTTCAACGTAAATAGACCAAGTGAAAAGTAATAGGATCATTGCAGGTTGAAACAAAGTACCTTCCTCTCATCAAATCAATGCAGTCTGGCACCGACTGGAACAAACCGAGGATGTCAAAGCGACCACACGTCCCCTCCTGCCACCCCCTGAATGCTAGTGTGCTCCCACAACACGTTTTGATTTTGACAGACTCCATTTTCTGATGCAAATGTGGTTCAGAGAAAAGCTCTGAGCCATCTCTGGGGAAAACAGCTCTAAAGCCTCCATGCCGAGGCACACGCATACACAAGCTGAGCGCTCTCCTGTCAGAAAACAGGTATAAATTCAGCACAAGGAGGGGCAAAAGACATTTTACCAGGGGTGAAACAACCTCCTCCTTGCTTTTTATATCCCCAGTAACAATTTTGTACTCGAATTGCAAGGGCTTTTTTTATTTTTTCCCCCTAAGCTGTGCTCCAGGCTGTGCGGATACTACCGCAACATACACATTAAACAGTCGTTGGCAGTATACTATAATCACCCAGGAATGCACTGGTTGTCACATGGGGCTTTGCTCAATACAGCTGTTAGCTGGCCCAGCTGAACAATAAACATTTGAAGTATGGCAAATGTTCTTCGAGGGGGAAGGTTTGTTATTAATGTAAATATAAAAGGACTCTTGAAACAGCCTGATGACTTCAGCTTCACTTGAGGAGTGCCCAAAGTTATGAAGCTGGAGAATACAGAAGTTGAAAACCAAGACGTTATTTCCCTGTTATTCAAGCAGTGAGAATTCATTTAAAAATATCTGTATGACCTCAGGGGAGTCACAACCACAGAACCCAGAAGATTAAAGAAAATAAGCTTAAAATACCTTCCTCACAGAGTCATGCATTTCTTTCTTGATTGTAAGAAGTGATGGGCAAACCTCAAAAGGTCCAGAGGTTTGGATACATCTCCAGAGCAGCTGATGCCTTCTTAAATTCCCCCTCAGGGAAGATTTCTGCTCACATTTATTGGGAACATGAAAGATGGTAAGGTTCGAGCTCATTCCCTTGCACTGCCAACGCAAGTCCTTCATTACCTGCTTGCCCACATTGATTCTCACTAACACAAATAATCAAGCCTCCAAATCCCATACCACTAGCAACAATGTTGGCCAGACCACAGAGGAGGTCAGAAGCTGTGAAGAGCCCCCCGAAAGTTGTTCAGATGGCATTTTCTGTGGACAGAGAGTCCTGGGAGAGATTAAAACTATTGAGAATCACAAAATCAAAGAAAATGCAAGAAGCAGGCTTTCTTGGAGGGTGTAGTGTTCCCCATCAGAGATATTCTTCCCGTCATGCCAGACTACCAATAGCTGATTGCATTTGCACAGCAACCAGCCAGCAACTAGCTTTAATTTACATTTGCTCTGAATAACATGTTTTCTGGTGTTGGCTTTAGAGGTAGATAAGACCTAGCTGCAGCAACAGCTTTCAAATCGGCTATCATCCATGCTTCAGTCAACAGAAACCTGTAATTAAAGCATTGAGTTACACAGGTTCTGGTTACCATATAACTAGCAACATCTTCAAATATTTGGATTGTAAACAATCTTCATAACTTGGAGACAAGCATCATCTTTCCTACTTCATGTCGAAGGCTTTGCGGGCATTTTGTAGGTGTCTGGCAATAGGGAGTGACAGAGGAAGTGCTGATAAGGCGCTGCAGCTCAGCAGTAAGGTAGTGCAGCAAAAATACAGTAGATATGTAATAGTTTGTGAACTCTTATTATCCTGGGGTTTGGAACAAACTCTAGGATTTCTGCACTTATCCCAGACCTGGATTTGATGGTACACCAAGCCATGAAGCTCATTTGTGCTCTGGTTGAAAGTACAAAAAGATGCTGATTTTACAGTACTTACTAGCCCGCTGCTTTTAACGGTGTAGAGCTATTTATTTATACGCGATATTGTAAGCATCTTATTTAATCTTGCTCTTCAGATTCAGGAGAGAGGACTTGCATATTAAAAAAGAGCACTGGACATTAGGAAAAGTATTTGTGGAGGAAAAGAACAACTAAAGAGATTCCTATTAGCTAGATGAAAAACATTAAATGTGCTAAATCAGGAAGTATTCTGATGAGTATGCAATAAGTATCTGCTCAATCTAAATAGACTAAGCCTGCTAAAACTCTCCACAGGCCAGATGTAAAATGGTATTTAGACAGCCTGTTAAGTAACATGAAATTCTTATTTATATCAAAGCAACAGAATTTTGTATATCTATACCTTTTTGTAAGTATCTACCATGAATGATTTCTGCCCCTTATACCTCTACCTTTAGTCACAAAGTATAAGCCTGTTGCCTATAATCCAATACTAAAATACATGTCAAACAGGACCCCTCATAGAAGACTAGACAAGAGAAGCAGCAGAGCAGTAGCCCATTGGTGCTCCTGGAGCAGCAGATCAGGAAAGCCATGTTCTGTTATCAGATCCAAAACCTGCTTTCTATTGGGCTCTGGGCAAATCTCCTGAGGCTGTATTTTCAGATTACTCAGATACCTCAAGGCACAGATAAATACTCTGTGGGATTCAGGTTAATCTTCACCAAAACCCTCAAGCACCTACTTGTTTAATCACTGGGGGGGAAAAATAGTTACTAAAGGCTTCCTTTCCTGATGCTAGACACATGGCTATCTTTAGAATTCCTGCCCTCATCCAAAACTATGAAATAATTATATTTAACCATTCCAAAAAGAACTTTGAGGTCTCTGGGTTTAGATTTCATTTTAATAAAGCATTTCAGCAGAGGAGAAGCATCCAAGTTTAAAGCTGTGACCCAAAACAGTCTCTACCTGCCACCAAGCCCTGGAGGAACATACATTTGTTCATGAGATCCCTGTTAGCCTGCAAGTCTATCAGGTTCATCAGAAAGTCTCTGCATGATGAGGGCTGCCCTAGAGGAACCTGATAATATCCACCCTAAGCCTCAGCCGTAAACTAGATGTCTCCTCCACCTTCCACTCTCCTTGAGGGACAAATGCAGCAGGCCCTCTCCTATGGTCATTGTCTCTCAAAAACGAAACTTTAGGGATGTCACCTCCTCCCCTAGCCTTTGTATATTAACTACAGTTTTACAGCAGCTGACTGGGAAGGGGAGATTCAGCACCTTTCTCAGCCCATCTCCCAGCTTCTCATGGGGCACTTAATTGCCAAATGCAGTCCAGATTTGGAAAGAGTTGGTGAAGAAGGGAAACAGAGACAACAACAGCTCCTCACCTCACCCCTTGGAGCTCTGTCACCATGCAGTAAAAAACTCACTGTTCATGGGACTAGGTAGAAAAGGGGGAGAACAAGCATTGAGGGGATGTCAGTCTGGAGCCTGGTCAGGACGGACTGGTCCCTGCTTCTAAGGTTGTGCGTGGGTTTTAATCAATGAGCACTCAGCGTTAAGTGTATAAACAGCCAGTGAAGGAGCTCCGATCTGGGCCAATGCCTAAGAGGTTGCTATTAAAATGCAACAGACATTGCCTCATTAAGAACCACGCAGTACAAAGTGCCCTATTTTGCAGGGCTAGGCATGAGGCACATTGTCTTGTTTTGGAAGGTTTTTAAAGGGTTATGGTATGATCCAAAGCCCATTCACCTCAATGGGGAGTTTTTCACTGACTCACCAAGGTTGGATCAGGTCATTATGGCAATGGATCTTGTTATATGCAGAGGCATAACCCCAATTCTGGAGTGCCCAGCACACTGCCATGCATGCATTTCTGTATTAGGCCATAGGACAGGCAAATGCTATGAATATTGTTATTCTTCCAGTAAAGTATCCCTCAGCCACATGACCGCTCCACTTCCAGCATCACCCTTAGGCACTTAACATTTACTTGCAGGAGATGTCATTCGATACACCCTAATATTTCTCTGTGCTTGTGGCCTCCCTACAACAGGTATACTTCTGGGTTGTTTTTTTTTTGGGGGGGGGGGGGGGCTGCACTTTTAAATCTTTAATCACTGTATTGGTTAAAGAAACAAGAATGCATTGTGTGTTCAAAGCAGTGTAGATATCACTAGGAAGGCCCCCCTCCTCTAATTAAAACCATCCATTTGCTCTTTGTGTACAGAGAAACATAACACAGCAGGAAACAACTGTCATATCAAATACCCCTTTATGGTAATTGTGGTTAAATACTGACTTTTTAATGGTAACATACTTATACAGGTTTGGCAACAGATACAAAAAAAGTAATCACTTTTTCTGGAGGGTTACCAAAATGGCAGGTTTCCCAAGTCAATCAGTCCGCCCAGGGACTGGGAATGCAGAAAGCAATTTAGTGCTGCAAGGAATATGACAATCTATTTATAATGGCACAGTGTGTGAGGCTGAGAGGAGAAGCTGCAGCTGTCCTGTAAGGATTATAAGTGACTGATTGTTTCTAACAAAATGTATTGATATATCAGAAGGAAGTACAAGTTTAGCTGCCTGGCTGATTCTCTTTCCATTGTACAGGTGTGGTGCCAGCTTGAAAGAAATCAGGACTACAGCTAAAAATGCCATTTTGCGATCTCCCCCTTGACATGCCTGGGTAGCTTTTGTCAACTCGCTTGGGGACTTACGGCATCAGAGCCCACCCAGCCTTTGTTAAAATGAACAGAAAGGCTAGCCCAGTTTCCGAAGACCCTAGGGGAGCATCCTGAAGGATAGAGAGAATCCCTAAGTGTTAAATAATAGTCCTGCCTCTTCAATTCTTGAAAAAGCTTTGCTTCCTGTTTCCTTATTTACTCCTTTTCCAGCTGCTGTTTCTAACGGGCTGTTAAATAATGGTCCCTCCATCCTAAGAGAAGGCTGCTTGCCAGTGCAGAAAAGCAAATGACTCCTGCATTCTATGTACAGCACATTACACTTGCCAGATGTTATAAAGACTATTATCTTTAGGATCAAGGACACAAAAATTAGGAAACAGCAAAATTGTCAGAGCACCCAAAGCCCAGGGACTTTGGAGAACCCATGATCCAGCAGCTGACCCACTCCCAGGAGACTCAGGCCCATGCTGTGCTTCCCACCCCAGTTTGAAAGGGCCCAAGGACTATAGCAGCAGCAGGATGGGACTTCTCCAGCAACATATTCAAGGCCCTACACCCTTTGTAAAGACTGAAACAGAAAACACGCTTAGTGAAACATGCTTTATCAAGTAGGATGTTAAGCATGATCTTGCTGTTAATATAAGCAAGGGGACTTTTTCCTCGTTGATGTGGTTAACTGTAGCACAGGCTGTAGTCTACCTCCTAAATCTGTGCTTGCTCTTTCCCTGCAAGAAGATAATCCAGGCCTGATGGCTTCTTTCCTACACTCTTATCTCCTACATAATCAGCCGAAATCTGGGGAACAGAGGGAAAAGTCTGATAAGAAACCTCTTGCATGTAAATAGCTGTATTTTACACCCTTTATGCCCTTGGAGCATGCATTTTCCATGGCTGTACGGTCACACTCACCTTAGGGCAATGGAAAAAAACCTAGTCCTCAGCTTATGCATCCCGCTACCCTGACTTCCTCAAAGCCAAATATCAGCAGACATTTAGGAACCCTTAAGTCTCTTGATTATAGAAACTCAGGACTGAAAAAGGCACCCTAAAAATTAACGTGTTCCCCGCTGCTTTGCCTTTCCCCATCACCTCAAGATCGTTCTCTGACACATGAAGGTCTGATGCACACACTCAGGCTGTGGCCAGTAGTGGTTACTCCATTGGGATGTTTTCAGCTAGCACTGTACATCTCGAATATGTGCAACTTCTGCACATTCTTTTCTTCTTTCTGAAGAACACTCCAATTATATGGCAGACCAGCTAGAGTGCCAGCTAGTGACACACAGAGACAACACCACACGAGGTGGGGGGTCACCGCAGCACTGAGACAAACCTGAAGCAGGTTAGGAAGCAGATTAAAGAACAGATTGGGTACCAGACTGCTGCAATCCAGCCACCAGCAGTCCTTCATTTTCACCTTGCTCTAGCATAGGAAGTCACCTATATGCACAAGCCCTGCACCTGGAAGCGGTGTGTGTGTGTGCTGTTTGTAAAGAGCTCTTTGGGTTTTGCTCTTTGCATCATACAGACAGCTACAGCAACATGACTCTACCTGCTCTTCCAGCCCTGCGTGGTGTCACAGAGGAAAAATCATTTTTTTGTTACATCCTAGATGGGCAGCCAGGTCATGGGAATAGGATAGATCTCTCTCTCTCTCCACACACACACAGAGTCCTAGCAGATTGTATTCTTTCTGTGTGAAAAAGGTGCAATTTATACAGCACCTTTCGTCAGGGATCTTAAAGCACTTTGAAATACCAAACATCACCAGACCCCTGTAATAGCTGGGGTAGTCAAGGGAAACTGGGAGAGAGCTCTTACAATGCCTTGTTTCAGCAGGCTGGTGAAAGAGCAAGAAACTATCCAGGCATCCTGAAAAACAGTGTGTGGGGCTTCAGGGGATTTTTGCTTTTAGAAAGTTTCCATTTGCATCTTTCAAAACTTTCACTTTCAAAACATCAATTAAAAGATAATTTAAATGATGTTCAGAGACAAAATCCTAATTCTGGTACCCTCTGGAAACCTCAGGTCACTTCCACAGCTCTGCCACGAGCACTAAAGCTCTCCAGCCATTGCCGAGATACACCAGCATGCACATAGATGGTCTGAATACATCACGCAGTGATAACAAGAAGCCAATGCAATTATTCTTCACTCTTCAACACTGAAGAATGAAGTAAAGCAGTGCTTTAAAATTGAAACTAATTTATACCGTTAAGAGGTTCCTTTACCCCTTCAGATTAGTGCAATTAGTGTGATTAAAATTGGACGTAATAGGTTTTCAGTAACTAAATAAAACTAAATGAAAGACTTAAATATTAGCTACCCTTATCTAAACTGTGGGACCTGGAAGCTTGCAGGACCATGTATGACCCACTTCCATGCTAGAAAGGGCCCAGGTATGTAGGATTTTCTTTCCTTCCCCCTCTCAACAGCCTAGTTTGTATGAAAGAAAACCAATCACATAGGCCAGAAGGCAGCTTCAGCATGCTCCAGCCAGGTTCATGGGCACCTGCAGAGCATTTCTGCCTCACAGTTTAGCCATAGTCCCTCTAAGTGGTTATGCCAGACCAGAAGCTGAAAGAGCACAATTTCTCCAGTCCATCACAATATGTGGCAAGACAACATCACTCAAGGAGGATCAGAAGCAAGAACACACGGCAGCTGGGGATTGCTATAAGCAGTCAGGGTGAAACACACTGGTTCTGGGTGCTATGAGAGAGCCCCCAGCAACCCCTGCTCTATGGTTCCCTCCCCAAATCACATGCACCCCCAACCCTTTCCTGAAGCCAAAGGGCAGAAAGAAGGCCTTTGCCCACATCTCAGAGTCCATCCTCCCTGGGAAATTTTCCTCTGTACGCTACTATCTTCAGGTGCAGGATGATAGCAAAAACATCTGGCACAGCATCTGCTTTCTCCTTAAATCCAAGAACTTCACCCCACAAGACTTCCCAATTGCTCTCGAAAAGAGAGGCCAGCAGTTACAACCAACCCTTCCATTGGAGTGAACAGGTGCAATGAAGTATGGACATTTGCAGCAGCAGATAGGTACCCTATGGATTCAGGTCATCATTGCAGCTAAAGGTACTGACAACTACCTTATGTAGTAGTATATTGCTACTGCACCGCATCAACAGTTAAAGCCAGGTAGAGAGGGCGAATAACACTTCATATTAAGAAACCCGGAAGCATTCTGATAAGGAATGCCCACACTAAGATGAAGGTGACTTCATTTTAGTAGCTGGATCCTGCACATATCTCTTCAAGTGCAGTCTTTTTATTAGTCATATTTTGGTGGGTGCCAAGAATCTAGCTACAAAGAACATTGTATAACTCAGACATGGAAAAAGTTAGTTCTTTGTGGTATCGCATTTTAGATGAAAAACCACTTCCTCTCCTGCACAGCAAAGCAAGAAAGCGTAGGCTTCAGTTTTATCAGTCATTGCATCTGCGCCTTCTTAACAAGCTTAAAGTCTGCGAGCCAAAAACGCAAGGTTCACGGTCTGAATCTTTCCCTCTTTTACATTCATGTAAATTTGAAACATCTATAGCTTCGCTGGAGTTTACAATGGTGGAAATGATGAATGCTGGAATTTTGTCTTTTTCATTCAAGAACGACAAACTGTTTCACAGAATAATATGCTTTCACTTAAGAAGGCTCAGAAGTTATTTCTCAAACTATGCCAACAAACTACATTGAGTTTCAACGTGCTGCTGTGCATGGGTTCAGGGTGGGTTGCAGGCGAGTTATTCGCTCTGGGCCAACAGCACGGCTCTGTGGGCGACGGTGGTTTCTGGGGAAGAGGACGCGTTCACTGTCACTCACAACCCTTCTGGCTGGTCCCTTCTGGTCACAGCCAGGGCCTGGCTTGACCATTTAAAGAACCAACCTTTTCTTCTTCTGACACTTGTTACTACTTCCGCTTATTGTTACTACAGCAGAAAACCACAAGTATTTATTTTAAGGTTATCTTTATACCCTGAATTTTCACTGGGAGAGTAAAACGGGATGGTGGGCAGGTGTACCTTTCTATCCTTTATTTCTATGCTACTTCTTACACATTCAGGTATCTTCAAGACGGACATTACTTCTTCAGTGCCTTTCCCCAGTTGAGCTAAGTATAATTCTCAGTGTATTTCTGTGGTCATCCCTATCTTTTTTATCTGCCTGTCTGCTTAGCTAGCTGTCTGGTTTGATATTTCTAGTTTGCACTTAACCAGGCTGGATATTTCCCCTTTGTCTTTCCCCATAGTCATATGCATCAATCAGAGCTTCTTTTTTCTTGCTTTTGCAGTAGATAGGGAAGAAATATAGATGAAGCCACGCTTACCAACACTTCCAAAGAAGAAATCTATACCACACAAGATGTTCTGGCTACATCAACCTTAAGATGTGGTAATAATTTGAAATAGAATATAGGCCTATAAAGTATTAAAAAAAAGTAATAACATCTTGTACTTATGTAAGTAAAATGTTGAGCTCTTAGTAGGAACTACAGTACGGCTAATAATAATATATCCCTGTAAGCTAAAGGCCTGTTTTTTATTATAATCATTTAACCAATGGATAATTTCAGTTGTAGAAAAGGCAAAATAATTTATACAGAAATTACACACATTTTGGTAGCAGAATAGGAAACACTGCCCAGGTGACCTTCTTTAAGAATGAGATTTACACATTCATAAGCTGTTAATAACTGGCATAATTGTTGAGGGTATTTAGTTCATTGATTTTAATAAAGTATGACAATAGTTGATGAACATTTCACCAGAATGTCACTGCTATCACTTTCCCTCTGGCATCTCAGCTTTTCAGTGTTCAGAAAACAGTTTCAGCATTCCCATTTGAATTTTTCAATAACAAATCTCAGATCTCTAGTCAGCCTGGGATATTACATTACCGGTCTTTTTCAGAAACATCATCATTCACACATCCTGCACCTACTGACTAAGTGGAAGGCAAAAACATCCGTCACTGGAGTTACTGTCTCCCACATAGCTGCCACCTGTAGGAAAGGGGGATCCAATGCTTCTTTCCCAATCTCCAGTCATTCTCATCTCTGATTTCTGACACAGTACACATTGGTTGGTTGACACCCTCCAACACTCTTTGCCCCAGAATTTTGCCCTTACAAGTCTGAGACACCAAAACCCTTGGCCTGTTTCTATGATTACAGAACAGTCTCTCTACCATGCTGCTGATTTTTCATGCTCAAAGTGGTATTTTATAATAATATTTTGTCTAAGGTTATTTTATATAAAAGGTTGAGCTCTGGGGAAATTTTAAACCATACCCCTCCAGGAATTACTGAGTTTGTTGACTGTGAGAAGAAAAAAAAACACCCACATTTTCAAACTTTTTAGAAACATTTTAAACAAGTACAGCTAATTAGAGTCTGATCAAAGCCAAGTGAAGCCCTCTGGAGCAGCTGCATTCCCTATATTTGTGAAAATCAGGCCATTTAGATAGTTATTTAAATAAGGGGTATCGGAACTAAGCCAAAGCCCTTTGAAATCAACGGGACTTTTTAATGACTTCAATGCAATTTGTATCATAGCTTTAGAAAATGACCTTTTTTATTTAATTCATCATTGCTGCTGACTGGTGCAATATGGATTGAGAGGTTCTACAGTCACAAAATCTACATAGGGTGTATAAATTCACACAGAACTGTTTAGGTTGAAAGAGACCTCTTGAGATCACCTAGTCCAACCCCCCAGCTCAAGCAGGGCCAGCTAGAGCAGGTTGCCTGAGACCACGTCCAGTTGGATTTTGAGTATCTCAAAGGATGGAGACTCCACAACCCCTCTGGGCAAGCTGTGCCACTGTTTGACTACCCTCACACTACAAAAAAAACCCAACCAAACATTTACTGCTTTCCCCTTGTCCACCAAGCTAGTCGTCTCAGTGTAGAAGGCAACATGGTTGCTCAAGCATGATTTCATCTTTGTAAATCCATGCTGACAACTCCCAATCACCTTCTTGTCCTTCATGTGTTTGGAAATGCCTTCCAGGAAGATTTTCTCCATCACCTTCCCAGGGATTGAGGTGTGGCTGACCGGGCTGCAGTTCCCCTGATCTCCTTCCCGCCTTTTTTGAATATAGGAGTGATATTTGCTTTTTCAGTCTTCAGGAACCTATCCCAGTCATAATGACCATTTGACATAGTCAAAGATAATCAAGAGTGGCCTTGCAATGACATCAGCCAGCTCCCTCAGCACTCATGGGTGCATGTCCAATATATTTAAGTGCTCCCTAGTCTGGTCCTCCTTCACTGAGGGCAAGTCCTCCTTGTTCCAGACCTCCCCCCTGGTCTCAGGGGCCTGGGATTCCCAAAGGCTAATTTTACTGGTCAAGTCTGAGGCAAAGACGACATTTAGTGCCACAGCCTTTTCCATGTCATTTATCACCAGTTCCCCTGCCCTATTCAGCAGCAGCTCCATGTTTTCCCAAGTCTTCCTTTTACTGTTTGCGTACCTTTAGAAGTCTTTCTTGTTGCCTTTCACATCCCTTGTCAGATTCAACTGCAGGCTGGCCCTGGCTTTCCTAATCCTATCCCTGCATGATCAAGAGAGCACCTCTATACTCCTTCTGGGTCACCTGCCTTTGTTTCCCCCTCTTGTACACTTCCTTTATATGTCCAAGTTCAGTTAGGAGCTCCTTGCTCATCTACACAGGCCTCCTGCTGCCCTCTGCTCATTTCCTGACTTTTCAGGATGGTCCTTTCTTGAGCTTGGAGGAGGTGATCCTTGAATATCACCCAGCTCTCCTGGACTCCTTGTCTCTCCAGGGCCATGTCCCATGGGATTCTTCCAAGCAGGTCTCTTAAGAGATTGAAGTCTGCTATCCAGAAACCCAGGGCTACTTTTTGCCCTGCTCCCTCCCCTCAGGGTCCTGAACCCCACCTTCTCATAGCTACTACAGCCAAAGCTGTCTTTGACTTATGTCCCAGACCAGTTCTTTCTTGTCCATAAGTATCAGGTCCAGGAAATCACCTTTCCCTGTTGGATCCTTGATTACCTGTGCCAGGAGGTTGTCATCAGTGCACTCCAGAAACCTCCTGGATTTTTTGAGCCCTGCTGTATTATCCTTCCACCAGATATCGGGGTGGGTCTCCCTTGAGGACAAGGGCCTATGAATGTGAGGCTCCCTTCACTTGTTTCAAGGTCATGTCTATTACTTCTTTCTAATCAGGCGGTCCATAGCAGATACCCACTACAACAGCACCCATATTGGACTGCCTGATAATCTTGACCTGTAAACTCTTGACCGACTCATGGCCCCTTCCAAGACAAAAGTTGTCAAAAATCAATTTACAAGTCCCTATAAGTAAGAAAGGGCCATATTTCTGTAGCCATTTCTACTTAAAAAAAAAAAAAAAAACTAAACACCCCAAAACACAAACATGCAACTTCACATCTGAGTGCACTCTTCCAAATTAAAGGTACACCATAGAAGTTCACTGTGCCAGGTCAACATTCAGTTTTGGAGTCTCCTGCCTGGTAACACTCAAGCGTGTGACTAAACACCCAAAGACTGCTTAACGCAAAGTTAAGGTTTTCTATCTGGCCTCCAAGGACAAGGAACTTAACAATGATGCTGCAGACCTAAACTAAACCCCACCAAAACGTTTCATGTTGGAAGTGAGTTTTGGAGAGGTACAGACCATGAGCGTGATAAATTGGGAAGAAGCTCTGGAGGCCGTCTGTGCTGAGCTGGGCAAGAGCCAGTGTTGGCAGAGCTGGTGATTTCACAGCGAGTCCAGTATGTCCTGAGGCATTGCCGCTGTTGTACATGGCACTGTGCCAGAGGATCCTGCACATGCAGTGAGCCACACAGCCTCTGAGGCCAACAGCACCAGGACAACGTGCCTGGGACTCCAGCCCTGCTAGCTATTATCCAGAAGTTGTAACCAAGGTCTGCAGAGAGTCCAGACCACAAAGCCAGTCCATAGTGACAAGGCAGCTCCAAGGTCAAGCTAGAAAGTCGAGTCCAGGGGTCAGGATCTGGCCCCGAATCAAGAGGGCACCTGGTCAGGCAGGACCAAGGGCAACAGCAGGCTGAGGAAGTGCTCCCAAGCAAAGGGAGCTGAGGCCTCCAGCTCACCCCAGGGGTAGGGAACTGACCCACAGCCAACCCACTTGGAGAGGGGGAAGCTCAGGGCCAACACACCCTCAGAAGGAGGCAGAGACATCTGGATATAGGACATCCTTCCTGTTTGAGGCAGCATTTCATAGAATAGAATCATTTAGGTTGGAAAAGACCTTTAAGAGCATCGAGTCCAACCATAAACCTAACGCTACCAAGCCCACCACTAAGCCATGTCCCTAAAAACTGATACACCACAAGGGAAGATTGCTATTTTCCTTTAATTTTGACATGGTGAGATCCCTCTCAGGTCTTGTTTCTATGCTTTTCAGCCTCTCCCTTACTTCATAGGGCTATTTTCTGATGCTCTAATAATAGATCACGCTGTAATTCTCATGACTAACACATAATTCTTGATGCAATCTGGGTCCTACCTCTGCTTGTCTGGAGTTCAATCTTGACTGTCTAGCAATTGCTGGAAATGAAACTCAGACAGAAACTAAGCAATGCTTGACTGAGCATAGAATTCATTATTCAACTCCCTGTTACTGTTACATATGGCTCAATTATCATCTCCTGCCTCTTTCAGAAATCTGGATATGCACAATGATAGATATTACCAAGACCTCACAAGAAACAGTCATGCTGTATCTGAATCCAATGCTCTTCCACTGGTTTCTTGTTTCACTCCCGTACGATAGTTCACCATTTTTTAAGACTGAATTATTGCAAGTCCCAGTTGGCTGATTTCCCCAAACACTGTTGCCTTGGTTAAAGACCCACCATAATACCACTCTACAGATAATTCAAATCTAAAGGTTTCTACTGCACGTTAGTCTGATGCCTCAGTTTGTCCATTTGACTAGCATTTTTAAACACTTAATAACTGTTTTACTGTATCATTATCAGGAGGTTTGAGAAGAAAGAGCTCCATTGCTTTCTGCAGCCAGGAGGAAGTGTGATTTGTGCAGTCCAGCATTTACACAATGACCTTTTAGCAGATGGAAAAGAAAGGGCAGGTAAAGGACTGCATCACAACTGCATGTTTTTAATACGGTTATATATAAGATATTATATAAAATCTGACTATCCATTTGCAGAGAATATATCATATGAAATATCAATACATATATAAAAAAATTATTGATTCCTCCCTCTCCAGCCCTCCTGTTTATTTAAAGATTTCACAGGGACATTAGTATTTTTGGAAAGTGCTTTAAGGCATTTCTTGTAAATATGCTGCAAATATGGAAATTGATTGATTGATTGACCTCGTTGTGAGGCTAGTGTTAATAAAACTCATTGGCAAGTTATCAAGAGACATAAAACAATACCATCTATGTCCTTTCCCCAAGAGGCAGAAGCACTTTTCCTGACTCTTTGGGGTAGCTCATTTGCAAGTCTCAGGGTCGCAGTGGCTCCATCTCCATCACCCGTTACTGTCTATCCTTGATTTATCTCGCTGCTTGCTGTTTAACCAGCAGTGATGGACGCTAGTGATCAGAGTGCAGAGGCTTACCAGCGAAAGCATGTCTGGTGTGTACTGAGGCTGCACAAAAATAAGGTATGTTCCCGCTGCTTTAGAAGTGGCCCCTTCCTGTTGTGACGCTGACATGAGGCTGCTCAGCACCAGGCAACATCAGGCTCTGCATGACAGGGACGATGCCACAACCCCTCAGGCGCCCACATCCCATTCCCAGGGCAGGTAAGAGCTTGGGTCCCACCTTCCACCAGCCTTCAAAGCAAAAAGGACTCGAAAGTCGGGGAATTGTTCCCTGATCTTTGCTCTTCGGCAAAGATTTTATACTATTTTTCTATTGTTCTATTTTCCAGTGTGATGGCTGTCTGATAGTGTAATGGCAAGCAATGTCATGACAAGCTGGAATGGTGCCTCAGACACTTCCTCTACCATTCATGATCCCATCTCATAATGGTAGAATTTAAGACTAGTGAAACCATCTGACAGTTTAAAACTAGTTTGTAAACTATCGCAGCTCCTTCAGATTCAGGTATTTATTCTTCTGCTGAACTCACTAATCCATATGAACAATTGGTATATATTTGTTTCCTAGAAGACAGCCTGTCTTGCTATGAAGACATCTAGAGATGAGAATCCACTGCTGCCATTAGTTTTCCCAGTTTTCCCAGACTAATGAACACAGACCAGTAAAAACATTTTCTTAACTTTTGGTTTAAATGGCCTCAGCTCTCAGTCAATGGTTTCTGCTATAGGTTTTTTCCACAAAATTCAATATCCGTTTAGATTCAATACCTGCTACATTCCCCGTGTATTTGGTTTATACATTATAACCAAGGAACCTCTTGATCTTATTTTTTGACAAGGGAAGTGTAATAAGTTCTTCAAACTCTCTTTGGACAGCATTTTCTTCAAATGCAAGAATCATTTCCTAGGCATTTTTCTGCCCATCTTTTGCCACACATTTTCTTTAAATGAGATCAACATAACTGGACAGACTGTTCCACTGTTGTGCCCACCAGCATTGTAAGTCACCACTCTCCACTCTTTAACCTCCCTGTCTATATGCTTAAGAGCCTCATTCAACTTTCTGCCACAGTATCAGATTGGAGTTTGTGTTCACTTACCCCTTAAATCCTTTTAAGGGTTGCTACTTTCCACAATATTATTATTCATTCTATAAGGCTTGTCTGCATTTCCCCGTGTTCATTACTTTGCAAATGGCTGTAAAGCACACTTTCTTTGATTGGGGCATACTAAGCAAGTAATTCACACTGCCTAGTGTAGCTGAAAAATCCTTAGCATAATTTACCAGTGCTAGTCAGGAAAAAAGTGTTGAACTGGAATTTCCCTTGGAGTTTACCGTAACCCAAATGTTTTGGGAAAACAGTTTGATTTCAACAGTTGTAATAGAAACCAGGCACAGTATTATAGAAATGGGAGCCACAGGGCTTCCAGGGGTCTTCACCCCTGCCCTCCTGCATAGGAAATATAAAAAGTTACGAATTTCATTCCAAATCAGAGTGTTCCAACTCCACCAACCTACAACAAAACCTCATTTTGAAGTCCGAGTCCTCTGCAAAAATGGATCACCTTTCTCCAGAGCTCCATTACTTGCCTCTCTACCAATCTTTGTGTCATCTGCAGCCTCTCACTAGTACACTGGAAAAGCCATTGTTTATATGGAGAGTAACATAAGGAACATCTCCAATGTGTTTTTAATCTGTTTTAAATGTAGTTTAGCAGCCGGAGACAAGGAGCTGAGCCAACTCGAGAAGCTCAGCCAACTCTGTGGACCATCAGCAAGTGATGATTCTTGTTTCTACAGTGGGAAATCCTACACTATTTGTTTCTGTTTACCGTTCTGGTTGTGTCTCCTCATTAATATTCCTGAAAGTGCTGTCAGTTAGCTTGCCTTGTATTGTATTTCAGTATACTCAGTATGCTAATGCTTAGGGTTATATTCTCCACCAATATAAATTAGTATATTGTTCAGTGATGCTTGGTGTCAACTTTACCAATACCTTGAGATTCAGGGAAGAAAACAGAACTGAGAGCAGCTAACTTATTCTTTTCAAAGAAAAGACTATTCAGAGTGGTTCCAGGTTCTCCTAGTTTGAACATAGACACTAATCAGGCATGTATTTTGACACACATAACTCTACCACATAGGGTATTAAATAAGGATCAAACAAGGCCATGAGTAACTAGTCCCTCATCATTGCTTCCACTGCAAGTGTATTCTGTGGGACAGAAAAACTGATTTTGTAATTTGTTTTGGTAGGTGTTTTGGAAGCCTTTTTCCTCTCCCTTTCCCCATTCCCTCTTTCCTTAGCTTATATCCTCTCTTTTACCACTTGATCAGCAACAGCAGCTCTCCCTGGGGCAGAAAACTTAATCTGCTAAGGAGTACTGATGAGTAACCCTCCTCTACTCCCTTTAGACAGACTAACGCAAACAGGACTCATTAGATGGTAGTTGTTCATGACGTGAAAGCCCAAACAGACACCCCATGGAGTTAGCTGTCGCAGGCAGTAAGGCTGCCAATTTGCAAAATAATTCTTCTCCAAATGAAGATGAGGCTCAAGATAACTACAGCTAAGCTACAGCTTTGTGACAGACCTCCTACATAGGCTGGCATCACTACTTGCTCTCAGCCAGGGAAGGGTAACAGGATTCCCAGGTTTATCTGTGTCAATTACGAGCTTTTAGAGCTTCTGGTGGCCTTTCACTACACGTTAATCTATGTGCGCACAGTGGGGCCTTCAGCACATTCATGGATCCCACGCTCTGGTCCCCATTGCGTAGGGGTGGCATTACAAAGGTAATCCAAAACCAGACAAAGTCAAAGGCAGACTAAAAGGGTCCCTCCGATCAGGCCTGAATAAAGAAGATTAAAGAAAGAAATATCCAACAATTACAGAAAGGACACGTTACCATTTCTAATCCCTGTTGATATGACAAGAAAAATATGTAGAAAGGCGGTATCTGTGCACACAGCTAAACCTACTCTTTGAACTCCGAAGAGTCTTTAACACAGCCCGAGTTGCACATAAGTCCCTACTCTGTTTTAAACTTGAGTTACACTCCTTAACTCTGCGCCTCTGGGAACACCAAACCAATGCTCAAGCCCAGGGTCTGTGAGGAGCAGCCAGGACCCAAGTCCTGAGCAAGTGCTTCTCTGTACATGTTGTTTGTTCACATAAAACTTTGTCCTGGATGCCAAACGTATAAACAAACTGGACCGCTCTGCTCCCCTAAAGACCTTAGCCAGCATTTTAAGCAGTGTTGCTCCCAGAGGCTGCCCCAAGCTCTGCACGCGGTGGATTGCCAACAGCCCCCTGGAATGGCTTGTGGATCCTCTTTGTAGAGGAGGAAGAGCCCCAGAAATGTGTGCAGAAGGTGGGAATGTGGCAGAAGGGAGACAAATATTTGTAAGCAGTTTCATTCATTACCCAGGAGATATGAAACAGCAGGAGTTATGCCAGTTCCCTCTTCACAGGCATTTGCAAATAACGCTCGTCTCACCCCTTGTCACCTCCCAGACCAAAACCAGAAAGTAAGAGCACTAGCTCATCACACTCCTTCATATCTGTTGAATCTATGTTCTGCAGTAACGCTGCCACCTCTCCTATATTCCAAGACTTTGTTAATTTAAAATAATTAAACTTTAATATCTTCTATTTCCTTTGAAACACCAGCAGTAGGACTTGTCAGTGACTTACTGTGGGAGAAAGAAGTGGACTGTTAACACCAATAACACTTGCTGTGAGGCTACACTTAACATGAGTAAGATGCGAGCTCTGAATGCAAATACGTGGCTCTGGCTTCTATATCAGCGAGCTGAAGACCAGCCGCTCAAGGCATGACTGGGCAGAATGATGTCTGTATTGCCCCAAGTACCTGAAGCTTGCTTCACACAGCCAAGAAACCAATATGAGGTCCTAAAGGGATCAATAGACTGAACAGCTCCAACCCAACAGTTGCGAATGTTGGGAGGGTACAAGGGTTGGGAAGATGAACAGCAGCCAGAATCATTTTCCCTAAACATCCTCTCCTATTGCTGCTGTCAGAAGCCAAATGCTGGGCTAGATAGTCCCCACAGGGCACAACTCCTACGTTCACTTGCAGCCAGATGAGCTGAAGAAACGGAGCCAATTCCCACTCACCTACCGTGCGCCCAGTCTGGCCTCCTCTGCCACCCTGCTCTAGTGAACGCATGCCTGGGCACGAGCAAAATCTCCAAGCTTGCACAACAGTATAGACCACATAACAGCGCAGAACAGATAGCACCATGGGACTGTCCATCTTAGGGTACGTAAAGGGTCCATCCTCTCAGGTTGGGCAGTGACGGATTTTACCCAGAGAACGGCCTGCAGCAAAAGGTACCTGTATCTCAAGCACATCACAAGCAAACACTGGGTAGCTGGTCCTGGACCCTAGAAGGCCAGCCTGACATAACAGCACCTCGATGGCGAGCCTTCCACTTGGTGCCCAGCGTAGCTCTGACGTGCTCAGACCAGTCAGCTGGCCTTGCTGGCCAGCAAGACCCCGCTGTCCACTCTGGGCTGGCCAGACCACCAATGCAGAAAAAGTTAGGTTGCTTTTCTACATGCAAGTTGTGAGCAAGGAGAAGGGAGCTTTTAAGGCTGGTGCAAATATCTCTGCAGGATAAAATAAAAAAGACCTTTGTCTTAACTCAGAAATATCCCCCAAATCTACATGCACTACCTTTTAAAACCTGTTGCCCAGATCTGCAGTGTTGTGTCTAAAATAGTATTAGCCTAACTTGGGAAGGGAGAGAAAATCTCTAAAATTATTTCTACCATCATTGCTCAGAAATTCATGAAGTAGAAATAAAGGATTATGGAGAGTTATAACGCATGCCACATACCTCTTAAGGTCTATTGATTTAAGCCACTAGAACCTCACTTCACTTTGACCTCTGAGCCGTATTTACATTTATTGTGCAATACCTGGCAAGGTAGCACCATGTATTAGGTGTCAGCTATTCAACCCTTCAGTGAAATCATCAGAGCAAATATGAAAAACAAAAAGTCACCCAACCAGTATGGCAGCTGTGTGGTGTGAAGAAAACTGTGTTTGACTTAAAGAAAGAACAAGATATGGGTTAAGGTGGGGGAAAAAAAGAAAAAAAATAATCTACAACACTTAAGGAGAACAGTCTGGAGAGTAGGAGCATTTTGCTGCGAGTTCTTGCAAATGAGCTGCAACATAGTCAGGGCACAAACATCAGGAAAGCATTAGTTCAAGAATATTTGTGGATATTTACTCTCCGTCAATGTTTTAAAGACAGGATTTGCAAAAGCAATGAAGTGCCCCTTCCCCTCTGCTGCTGAAATCCAGAGAGGGCTTCTGCTGTTGACGTCAGCAGGAACCACATTAGGCCAAAGCAGATTATATTCAAAAGTCTCTCTGAAATATAGTCAACACAGCCAAACAGTACAATTCCTATGGGCCTACTTATATTTACCAGGTAGTCAAAATAGGTTTGCTATATGATCCATGAAATCATAAGAAGCAAAAAGCTATATAAAAATAAAATAAGCCTGAGCTCTTAATTTCAATACACAATTTTACACCATTATTTTTAAATACGATGGCATTGCCATAAAAATGTAACCTGCTGTCTTCAAGAGCAGTCACACTTGTATAAGGCTAGCGCTGGAGTAATGGTTAAGGAAGCACTGTCTTTTTGTATGGTTCCAGCATCACCAAAATTTGCTGAGGATCTATCCTTTCCCCTTGCCTCCCTGTAACATGAAGGAAAAGGATAGGGGTTTTTTGTTTGTTTGTTTTGAAAGGAGAGTTGCCTGAGAAGTCCTTACAAGAGGACTTACTTCAGAGGCACAGCTACTCCCAAGAAGACACCTCCCAGTGAAATCTGTGAGAAACAGCCCAGGAGGAGAGGACAGTCTTTGACTCACCATGGGGTGGGTGTTTTCACAGATATGTTCATAAACCTGCAGAAATGTGTAAGATTACAGCCCTTGAATTCACAATATTTTCCATTTCTTTTTTATACAGACTACAAACTGTTTTAAACTATTTTTAAAAAAAGGCAACGTTGCTGGGAAGGTGACAGAGAGCAAGATAAAGGAGATGAGCTCTCTCTTATCACCACCGCCTTGAGGAGGAGGAGGAGGGGTGTGGGTTTTCCTCACTACCATGCCCTGCCAACCACGCACCTGGGTGAGCCACGCTGGCAGCCCCACTGGTAGCACGGCCATGGTGGCCATGGGGACCATGGGTGAATCAGACAACAGGGCTGGCTACGGCAAGGCAAGGAAAATGCTGTGCCAAAAGGAGCCTCCAGGTCTTGGCGGCGGAGCCAAGTGCCACTCAGCAGCACAAGCACTCTCAACAGCGCTGCCCCTGCAGAGGTTCCCAGGCATTTTACAAGGACACCAACGGCCCTCCCGAGGCCATCAGTCCAGAAACAGCGGTGGCTCCGTGATCCCTCTCCCGACTGGCTGGGCAGGGTTGGCTGCACCTCCTAGATGAGTGGCCCAAAACCCCTGTTTGAACCCGCTTACTGCAGCTACACCCCCATCAGCGTGGAAGTTTTTAAGCACCTTCTTCAGCTTCTTAATATCTACTTTATTTTGCCACTGGGATGAAAGAACAGGCTTGAAGAGAGAGCCTGGGAGAGAAGGAGTATGAGGAACACGTCAATGACTTAAGCAGTCTTTAAGCTCAAGACTGCCTGCTTGATGCAAAGCCCCAGCAAACAGGTGAAAACATAAGTTACGCCCATAGACAGGGTGGGTGCTCAACCCTGTCAACATTTATATACTTCTTTTTATGTCCCTTTTATTAAAGCATTTACATTTTCAGCTTAAGAACAAGAATCGCTTAACAGATGTGCCATTTGTGAGACATATCAGTAAGTTATTTGGCTTTCAAGCCTTAATTGTAGCACCAAAGATAGAGTGGCCACAACCACTAAAAATACAGCATATCTCACTCACCATGCCTGTGATCACAAGCTAAAGAGAGCCAGCAGAGTGAGAAGATGGTCATTTGAATTTGTGAAACTCTTCTGGGATGCCTAACTGCAGCGCTAATTTTGTCTCAGAACTTTTTCCCCACGGTAAAACATATCCCTGTCAAGCTCGCTCCTTAATCCATTCACAGGCACTTAAACGCCCCAGGAGTATTTATCGCCAGCCAAAAGGGACTTCCATGACGTTGAGGACAATCTGGAGCTAGCCTTTAATGCTGAATGACAAACTGGGACCAATGTAAGAGATCAGAGGTCACCACACCGCTTATCACACCACCACCCATACGTGCCTTCTCATGGTGGCTTTGTCAGATGTCATGTATTCACTTAACCGTTCCCAATGGGACGGGCATGAGTCATGGAGCAGCTCTTGGCTCAGCCACACAAGATGACAATAATGAAAGGAGGGAGTGTAATTTTGATGAAGAGGAGGTATTTTCGTTCGGTTTTGATGTTTTTCCAGTGTTGTTTGAGCTTGTTTGATTTTTAACAGCAACAGATCCCAGGTACAATCCCCAGCAAAAACACCTACCTAGCAGAGCATTAACTCTCACAAGGGCCTCTTGGGAACAGCATTCACCAAATTCTGCAAACACTCACCCCATCAGCGGAATAACCCTGGTCAGCTGGGCTCCCAGAGCCAGCCAGGGCTCACCGGCCAGTACAGCAGCTGTGCCCACAGCCACTCGCACCACCCCACATGCACAACTGCTGCAGCCATGGGGACCCCATCAGCACACCCAGCAATGCTCATAGTTCACAGCAAGCGTGGCAGCCTCCGCTCCATCGTGTTTAATGAAGAGACATTAATGACTTGCAGCAGCAAAGTGGATGACAGAAGGGTGGTGCTTAACAGAGTGGCTTCAAGGGTAGATTTTGGCAGATTTTAGAGCACCCAAGAGCTGTGGAGTAGCTGCACACTGACAGCCTTCACACACAAGAGACACTTTTCTTCTTTTTACTTTAATTTTGTTCAGTTTGTTTTTACAAGGCCCGTTCTTGAACAGGTTCAATCTGGCAATCAGCTCTAGTAAAGCACCAGGAGTGTTACAGACCCAGTAGTTAATGCCCCAGCCCACTCATGGCTTTTCAGATGACTCAGTCCCCTTCTCGCTGGAGTTTACTTATGTGGACTGCGAGTTGTAACTAGAGAAGTGGGGTTTTTTGACCCCCTTCTCCCTCCACATGGCTGTCCTCTTTCACCTTTTCATCGGGTTTAGTTGTGTTTTATATAAGCACAGCTTTATTTATACCAGATAAGAAAATTCATAAAGATGTCTCTTTGACCAGTGAAAAATATGTAGGGAATTGCCCTGTGCTGTGCCATAGCTCAGTGGTATCGAAGGTGAGCTCAGAAACCAGAATGGACACACAAGTCCTGGACACATTGCAAGGCCTCTTGTGGGGATTACGAGCTTAAAAACCTGTCTCCACTCCACTTTGGCCGGGAAACCCAGAGTTATGGGCTGGGGATTCCTCTGGACCCAAGAGGCTGGTTGCCTTTGCTTTGTCACCACAAACCAAACCCAACCACTTGTTTCATGAGATGACAATCATGCCACCCCAAGAAAGTCCATCTAATAGATGAGCCACACCTGGAGAAGCTGAGCCACCAAAGGAGCCTTGTCCCCATCATGCAAAACCCCTGCAGGGCTGCCGGCCTGGGTACAAGCCCAACCAGGCAGTAGCTTACCCGGGGTGGAGCAGGGTCCTGTTCCTCCTGCACATGCAGGCACCCACCTGGCCAGTGTCCTGCCACGGCACGGCTGTCTTCAGCTCAGCCCTCATCCCCGGGAGGTTTACAAGCTGCATGCCGGATGCTCAGAGGACTGAAATCTGCTCTCTGCAGGGGAGGGATGTGTCTCAGCCTTGGAAAGACCCATCACAAGTGACTGCTCCCATGGGAAGAGGAGAGGCCGAGGCCAAACACTTCCATGATGCTCAGGGCCTCACCGATCCTTGTTACGCATCATTGGGGATCAACCATTCTGCAGTATCTGCTAATGTGTCAGGTGGCTCCTGAAGCAGAAAAAGCACGCGTGCTCCCTGCTCCAAATCTCTTGCACAGTAAAAAAGAAAAGTTGTGAGGTGGAAGAACTGGAGGGAAACGGGTTATGGCAATGACAGAATATAAGTATTTAGCCATATGCCTGGTATTGTTCAACAAAATCTATTATGCAGTTTGCATGAGCACGTTATGTATGAATAATGATACTTAGCCAGGAGTATGTAGGAAAGAAAATAAAGCACATGAAAATCACAATTGCCAAGAAAGAAACATGCCACCACCAAATGTGATTATCCAGCCAACCAGCATCAGGGTCCAGGAATTTGTGCCACCCCAAAGTGCATACGCTCTCCCCCCCACTACTCTCTGGAAGCTTTTTCTTTGTGCCTAACTGATACCACAGAGGCTTAGAAAAAAAGCTTTATGAAAAAACATATCCAAACTTCTTCTGCATGAGAGACAAAGCATGAAAAATACAGCATAAATAATAGAGAACTTCTCTTAGAAGAGAGAGA
>NW_010972592.1:2379323-2379943 GCF_000737465.1 Haliaeetus leucocephalus
GACTGGCAGGCAGGACAGTGCCATCCCACCCCTGCGGAGGAGAGAAGACAGCCTAGATGAAGAACTTATAATGGAGCTTTTTTCTTCTCCCACTACTGATGGCATTAAAAGGACCGGAATATGATGCAGAGAAGCAAGCAACTTCATCCTAAAATCAGATTATTTAATACTCCAAGTAGAAGCATATGAGAGGATCCTCCCTGGCAAAACCAGCTGCCCAGCCAGTCTTGCTTAGAAAATTCTTTAAAAGCTCATTTCTTCTGCTTTGTCTCATTGCCCTCTTTGCCTGCCAAAAGCAAAGTCTAACTTTCCCAGTTTGGCTGCTGTTTTGCATGTGATGTCATTTTTCAAGTGCTCTGCAGTGTGCTACAGTATTTGGACTATTCAGGCTGGGTTCAGTGTTTACCCCCACAACAACCTGCGGAGAACATTGTCTCAAAGCATCAGGCATTCTGTCGGCACCACAGCAAAAAGGCAAAACATCATGCGGCAGAGCAGGAGCTGTGCCAGGAGCCCCATCCCGGCACTACCTGCTGAGCTCCCTAATCACAGCTGGCAGGACATCAAGTCCCAAAATGAGGAAAATGACCCATGATGTTGTTCATGCACACCACCAGAGG
>NW_010972592.1:2380115-2381655 GCF_000737465.1 Haliaeetus leucocephalus
CTGTTTGTTTTGAATAGCTGAATCGGGATAGATTTCCACATGCCCACAAGGGAGGTAGGTGCACAGAGACCTCAGTGGGGTGGGTGATGCCACCTTCCTTCACACGTGGTGCCACCTGGCTTTGTAAGACATGAGGGTTTTGCCATCATACTCCTTTTGCACTTAGGCAACACTTTTATGATCTTTCTCTCCTAGCCTCCCCACTCCCTGACTTCAGCCAGATTTGACAGAAAGCAGGTGCCTTCAAGGGGATTGCGTTCCTACATATTTTGTGGAAAGCGGTGTCAGGGTGGAGCAGCAAGAACTGAGAGCTACCCTCAGAGGGAAAGGCTGCAGCGGGCAATCAGTTAACACAGGCTCTCTGACACTCTTTGCATCACCAAATTTACACCAGCACAAGCTTAAGGTCTTCAGTGAGACTAAATGATGAGAAAAATAACCTCAGCATGCTATCCTTTTGCTGAGAGAGCCAGAAAACAAGCACCTATCTGCTTAGTACATACCAGCCTGTTAAAGAAGGTAGCACACATGGAGTGTCACAAAGCTGAACCAGGGAATAATTGTACTGAGGTAAGTGGCTGCAGTATTAGGGCTAAGACACAAGGGCAGGATTTGACCTACTGACTCCTCAAAAAGGGAAGATTCAGCCTCTGCCAATTTACTACTGAGCCTTAAGTACAACAGTGCACTAATTAGAAGATTGACACAGTTAGATACTTTGAAAAAACATTTAGGTCTCACTCAGACAGGTGCCTTTCTGCAGTATTGCTAGTTTACTCACAGTATTTGTCTGTCATTTTAAAAGGCAACACTTCCTAATGCCCTTTAAAACACACAGCTAGGCAGCAGCATACTTACTCTTTCTTCATATGCAAATTCAGCCTCTGTGCAAACCCTAGGACTTTCACATGCAGGCAAAACTGTAGGCAGCCAGGTAACGCACAGGTCAATGGCAATGAAAAGCTCATCAACACAACTCTTACCTGAACATTTTTGGGGTAAGGTTTTTTGTTGTTGGTTTGGTTGGGGTTTTTTGCGGGGGGGGGAAAGGGGTGGGGGGTTTTTTCCCCAGTATGGAATTGACACATCCCAGCACAAAGATCAACGGGTGCTTGGCTCCTGCTAAGCCAAAGGATTTTTCTCCCATAGCAGACCCAACATTTTAGAAAGGGACTCACCATCATCCACAGCCACGAGGCCTGACCTGGGTACTGTACGCAGTCAGAAGTAAGGCTGTGAGGCTCTGTGCACAGTGCCAAGTCAAAGTACAGGCCACAAGACATCCCCATCACTTGGCATGCCTGGTGCCTGGGCAGAAGATAACCATGGGGCCCACCTGGGATTCAGGAGACAACTGCCACAGATCTGCCATGTGACATCAGGGCACTTGGCTCATCCCATCATTTCTGAAATGCAGGGATGTAACATTTGCTCTTCTTTGCCTGAAGAGCATCAGGCAGGGACCTTCTCTGACCCCATATTTGGCCAGCAACAAGCCCAATGCCCAACACATTTGGCGTGCACCCCTCAGAGCAGCTGT
>NW_010972592.1:2381795-2382082 GCF_000737465.1 Haliaeetus leucocephalus
AAGGAAAAAAAATAAAAAAACCTACCCCAGCCAGTGTCAAACACTGCCAACACACATCAATGAAGATGACAGCAGGCTTTGACCTTGGCATGGCTTTGATTTTGCAAGACAGGCAACATGCTCTCTGTTTGCTCTTCTGCGATAACAGGTATCAAATGCTGTGGGGGTGTCAGGTCTGGAGGGGAAGAAAAAGCTATCCTTCCAAGGTCGGGTAATCCGTTGCTCTTTGTGCCTGTGGGGAAAAGGCAGCATCAGTGCAGCCGTGCTCTCTCCATGCTTATTCAGCC
>NW_010972593.1:0-1837 GCF_000737465.1 Haliaeetus leucocephalus
CTGCCAGGACCCTTGGGTGCTGCCCTGCCGGGGCAGAGAGGCAGCGGGGTGGGTGCCAGACTGGTTTGCGCTGGGAGGGTGTGCTCAGTTGGAATGGGAAGGGGGCTCAGGTGGGTTTTGCTGACACCCCCCCTCCCTAATTTTCCACCCAGGCGCCCGGTGGGGCGGAGGGGCCATGGGGCACCCCGCAGCCCCCCTCATGCCGCTGCTGCTGCTGGCGCTGCGCCCCGCGGCCCCCTGCTTCACCGTGCCGTCGGATGCCCCCGCCGAGCTCACGCTGATCAACAGCAGCCGTCGATGCGCCGAGTTGGACTGGGGCCTCTTCCAGCGGCAGAACCGGCTGTGGCTGAGCCATAACGGCATCGAGGCCCTGAGCCCCTCGTCCCGCGTCGAGCCGGAGCTGGAAAACCTGGACCTGTCGTACAACCAGTTACGGGAGCTGCCGGACGCTTTCCTGAGCCGAGCGCAGGGGCTTCGGCATCTCCGGCTGCAGCACAACCGGTTACGGGATCTGCCCGCCGGTTTCTTCGCCAACGCCACGGCTCTGCAGGAGCTGTGGCTTCAGGGTAACCCCCTGCCCGCCGTGCCCACCACGGCCTTCCAGGACACCCTGCGTTATTTGGCGGTGCCGTGCCACTGCGACGTGGTGGGCAGCGTCCTGGCAGCCTGCTCCCAGCCGGAGGGCACGGCGCTCTGGTGCCAGTGCTTCATGTCCCAAGACGATTCCTTCAACGTCACCAATTTCCACACCCGGGAATGCCAGGGCAACGTGGGGCTGGTGGCCGGCGCGGTCGGGGCCGCCGTCGGGGCGGCCGTGCTGCTGGCGATCGCCGCCGTGGTTTGCTACCGGCGGAGGAAAGTGGCCGGCGCTGCTGCCGGCGCGGGGTGGGGTAAGCGGGAGTCTGCCGCGGCCCACGGGCAGCCCCGCTACATCAGCCGGGCCGCTGAGATCGGTGCCGCCGATGCCACCGCTGCCGCGCCGGATTATGAGAATATCTTCATGAGCCCCTGCGCCGCTCCGGCTGCCGCGCGGGGCTGGACGCCAGAATGGCAGGAGCAGCGGTACAGGTGAGGATCCGGCACGGGGATCAGCTGCTTGGGGTATGTCCCATCCCTTCCCACGCTGTGCCATGCCACGCTGTGCCATCCCATGCCATGCCATGCCATGCCATGCCATGCCATCCCATCCCATCCATGCTGTGCCATGCCATCCGGTCCCATTCATGCCATCCCACGTCCCCCCATCCCGTGCCATCCCACATTATCCCATCCCGCCACCCCCAAAGCCCAGGCGCTTGCCAGGGCTGAGCCCTTTCCACCCACCCACACCCCCAAAGCCACCCCATGGGGTTCGCTCCCTCATCAGGGACCAGCTCCCCCCCCGACCTGCCCCATCGCCTGGGCACGGTGCGGGGGGGCCACCCCTCTGTGTGTCCCCCCCAGACCCCAGGTTCCGGTGGACGACGACTATTTTCTGGAGAGTGAGGCTGTCTCCGGGGACCAGCCCATCTACGCCAACACGCAGACCCCCGGCGAGGACAGCGTCTACATCATCCCCAACCAGTGAGGGGCCTGGGGGGGTCCGGGGGGGGCTGTGGGTATGAAGCTTTGGCTCCCACCGATGCTTCTCCCTGAGGCTTTCCCTGGTGGCCCCCCCCCAGCCCAAAGGGGACGGGGATGGGCGCGCCCCATGGATGAAGGCTCCGGGGGTCTCCCCACGGCTGGGACGGCGACACGCGTGTTCCCCATGCACACATCCTGCCAAGGAGGCCTTTCTCAGAGCAGGGGGGGGGCATTATTTTTAATAACACACAACCCCCCCCCCCCCCCCCACCCC
>NW_010972593.1:1915-30636 GCF_000737465.1 Haliaeetus leucocephalus
GGCAGAGCGGGTGGCCGTGGGGTGACCACGGCACACGGTTCCTCTTCCCCTTTTCAGCTGCTGATGGAGAGTGTCCGGGCGCACGTGCGCTTGGGGACGTGTCGGTGGTTGGGGACATCCGGGCGCTGGGACCAACCCCGCCGTCGCCTGCAACACCTCCGCCCTTTTCCTGCTAAATCTGCCACTTTTGGGAACAGAGACATAGCACCCTTTTTTTTTTTTTTAATGCTCCTAGCAAGGTCCCTGAGCCCGGCGCTGCTGTGTTGTGCACCCCAAGGGGACCGGCAGCCTGGGGATATGGGGACCCTACGGCTCGTCTGGGTGCCCCCCCCCCCAATTCTTCATGGGTTCCCTGAGCTCCGGTCCTTGTGATGCTCCACCGTGCCCCATTAAATGGTTTAATTATCTTCAATTACCTGTGTAGCTCGTGGTCTGCTGGGAGCCCCGGGCAGGACACAGGGTGGCTGGTGCCGTTCCTGGGCTGGATCCGTCCCTCTGGCAGCAGCGAGGTGGCACCAGCCGAGCAGAGCCACGGTTCGTTATCTGTTAATGGCACGGACGGCCTCGGTAAGGGGTGTCGGTAGAACAGGGGCGGCTGTAAACATTAACCCAAAGGAGCTGTGTAAGGCTGGAGGTCCCCAGGGAAAGTCCCTGGAGCTCCCAAAGCCCTTGTCCCCAGAGCAGGGGTCCAAGGGACCAGGACCCTCAAGGACAGGTCCCCAGAGGCCATGTCCCCAGAGCAGGGGTCCCAAGGGACCAGGACCCTCAAGGACTGGTCCCCAGAGCCCACATCACTTTAGCCTAGGTCCCCAGAGTGGAAGTCGCCGAAGCCCAGGTCCCTCAAGTCCACGTCCCCAGGGTGGAGGTCCCCATAGCTTGTGTCCCTCAAGCCCTGGTCCCCAAAGACCCCATCCCCAGACTGAAGGTCCCCATATCCCATGTCCCTCAAGTTCTGGTCCCCAAAGCCCACGTCCCCAGACAGGAGGTCCCCATATCCCACGTTCCTCAAGCCCAGGTCCCCAAAGACCCCATCCCCAGACTGAAGGTCCCCATATCCCATGTCCCTCAAGTTCTGGTCCCCAAAGCCCACGTCCCCAGACAGGAGGTCCCCATATCCCACGTTCCTCAAGCCCAGGTCCCCACCAGGAGCTGCCACGGAGCCGGGCAGCCCAGGACACCCCCGGGACATGCTGGAAGAGGGGACAGGACAGAGAGGAGCTGTGACCAGCAGAACCACCTCATCCAGCTGTGGCGAGTCCCTCGGGGATATGGTGTGTGCCACCGACCGACCGCGGTGGCAGAACCCGGGGGAAGCGGGTATTTCCCCCACTTCTTGGTGCCCACAGGGTCCCACGGCTGAAGTACTTGGAAATTGGACAGCGGCTGCATCCCGGCTGGACATCCCAGCGGGGGGGGGGTCAAGGCTGCGCCCAGCACCCATCTCAAGGACACAAACAACTCAAAGGTCACTGGGAGCATCGCCCAGGCATTACTCACCCGCCACGGCAGCCGCTGCCAGGGGAGGGATGGGGCTGGCCCAGTCCCGGAAAGCCATAAGGATTTACAGGCAAATCCATATGGAGTCAGCTCCCGACCGGTCACCTGTGGAAGAGGGGCTGAGGGCCCGAGCTGCGGGACCCCCAGCTGAAGGTGTCCCGCTGCGGGGCTTCTGTCGGAGACCCCCAGCCGGTTGTGCGGGAGGAGCAGCCAGCATCCCTGTTCCCATCACTTTATTCATTTACATTATTACATTATTTCTGTTTTATAGAAATATACAAAATGCAAATACACACACACAAAAAAAACCTTTCCCAAAAAGGTATTTTGCTATAAAATACAATAAGTTAGCAATAAATAAGAGGGTTGTATAAATAAGTCTCTAAGCAGAGAAGAGATGATGCTCAGACATGGGGCGGGCTGCAGCCACGCAGGGACAGACCCACCCCGGACCGTTTGGGCTCTCTTGGGTGGGCAGGATCCACCTACCAAAAACCCCATGGTTTTAAATAAGGGAAGAGAGGGGGGAATAAGTTATTGTGGCCTGTGGAGGGGAGTTCACAACTGGGGGCTGAGCCAGATGGCGGAGCCGAGGCTGGCGTGGAGGCATTTTGAGCCACAGGGTCCGATTTTTGGGATGCTGGAGCTGCTGGGAGATGGGCAGGCTCTGCCCCATCCGAGCGGTGACGGGTCCCGGTCCGAACCGGAGGCGATGCCATCAGGCACAGTGGCACCTGGTGACCAGCATGTCCTCGAAGAGAGTGGAGACCAGCCTGCCCTCGCCGTCGTAGTGCATCAGCACCATGGGGTCGTAGCCGGCGGGGACGCAGCAGGGCGGTGGGGTGGCTTTGGAGAGGGAATGCATGCGGGCTTTGATCTGGGCGTGCATGCTGGCCGGCTTGTAGTTGTGGGGACAGGAACCTTCGCAGAACCTCATGTAGTAGCTGTTGGGGGCAATCACCCAGTCCGCCCAGCCGATGTCCTGGAAGGAGACCTTGAGCGACTTGAGGCAACACTTTCCGTCGCTCTTCCCACACTCCTCCTCCAGCCCCCGGGCTCTCCTGGCCCCCCGACCCGTGGTGGTCTCATGGGTTTCCACCTCCAGCACCAGCGTCTCACCCCCCGAGGTGGCCAGCAAGGCTGAGACGTCGGCCGTGAAAGCCAACTCCAGGCGCAACGTGTCCTCGGGACCGGCAGCCCAGGGCTGGACGGCCGCTGTGAGGTCCAGGCTCCGGGAATCACCGTCCAGCTCTTGGCTACGCAGGAGCTGCGGGGTCCCATGAGCCCCCCCCAGCATATAGATGCTGACCTGGGGGGGCACGGAGGCATCGGGTAGGGATGTGCCGGGGGATGCCAGCGACTCCTTGAAGAGCTTCAGCTCCGCCTGCACCACCCGGAGCTGTCGGTGGAAAGCCTCGGTGCGGGCGAGGAGGAGATGGTAGCGGTAGGGACCGCGGGGGTCCTGGTGTCCCTGGGGGTCCTGATGTCCCTGGGGGATGGCCGGCTGACGCAGCACTGCGGGGACAGGGAGGACAGCTATCGTTAGAGACGGCAATCCACCCCGCCAGCCAAGGCTCGTGACCAGCTCCTGTCCGGCAGCCAAACCGCCTTCTCCAGGGAATCACCCCAATCCCCAGGGATGCTGAGGCCAGGGAGATTTGGCCCCCCCATCCTCGTCCTCAGGTCACTTGGAACCCACCGTCTCCAGGGACCCCCAGCTGGAGGGTCTCACTGAGGAGTCCCAGGACCTGTCGGGGTGACCCCCACCCCACACCCTGGCTGTCCCCCCCCCCAGCCAAAGCAGCAGGAGCTGAGTATTTCCCTAAATCACCCCAGATCTGGATAAAACCCCAAAGTGGGGCTCAAGCTGGGGCTCGAGGGATGGCACCTCCGCTCCCCCCCACCCCATCTCGAACCCCGCTCCAAGCACCCACAGCTGCCGCTGCGCCGCTGATCAAAGCTTCCATCCCAAATTTCCTGGGTTTTGTGTTTTTAAGCAAAACCAGCTCGAACGGTGGCTCCTCCCCAGTGTCAGGGCAAAGGAAGCAGCCGGGATAAGGATGACCACGGTCACCGCGATTCATGCCCGGTCATGTCCCGGCACACACCGAGGCAGCTGGGACACATTGGGGGGACACACGTGTGTGTGCCGGGGGGGGACACGACGAGGGTCACAGGATGCGCGTGGATCCGCGGCCACTTACGTGTGGGGGTCAGGCGATGCAGGCGCCTGCTCCTGGGCACGGCTCCCTCCTCCTCCCGGCTCTGGTTTCCCGTCAGCTCGGCCACTTTCTGCTGGTACAACCGCTGCGCTCTCCGGATGCTCTCCTGGTCCAGCCGGTGCCGGACCACGGGGGGAGTGGGCATCCCCAACCGCTCCAGAATCCCCTTTTTGATGGCTTCCAGCTGGAGCTTGTCCTCGTCCCACGCGTGGGGCCTCAGCTCCACGCCGGTGAGAAGCAGCAGGAGCTGGAGGCAGCCGAGGGTGGCCCCGACATCCCTCAGGACCCTCGGCATCGCGCAGGCAGCCGGCGGTCCCGGGGGGATTTATTTGGAAAACCTCTTGTGTGAAGGCTGGACGTGCAGCTCCCAGCGATGCTGCCAGGGGAATGAATGAAGTGGACCAGACCTGAATTTATAGGAGCCGAACTTTGCCCGCCCTCCGTCCCCCCTCCCTGTCCCAGGCTGCCGGCGGGTGACGCCGGAGTAAACACCCAGCAGGAATCTCTCCTCTCCGCCTGGGATTTCGTACGGGAGCTCTGGCGGTGCTGGAGTTGGGTGATTTGCAAGCTGGTTTGCAGCTGTGGAGATGAAAAATATGTAATACTTTTTCTCAGACACAAACATTTCCCTTCCACCTCACGTTTTCCTCACGGATCGCTGTGCCAGCTCATGGCCGGGGGGGGATCCCCCTCACCTCCCCTGCCCCGTCGGTGAGGAGCAAGCGGCCGCAGGCAATACCCGGTGGCCTCGGAGGTGGCAGAGGGTGATGGAGAAAGGATGATGTGCAGGGCAGCACCATGGTGCAGCTTGTCCACCCCTGCATCCTCGGCTGCCTTCTCTGTCCTTCGCCTCGCGCCGGTCCCCGTTGGCACACGGGTCCCCGTTATGGCGTGGGACGGAGCCAGACATGCAGCCCGTTCCCTAAAACCCCTCGGAAGCAGAAGCAGAGCAGGGAAGCAGCGGCCAGGCAGCCCGGCTCGTGCCGGCACACTCACGGAGGAGGGAGCAGATCAGCACTGGACCTCGTCCTACCAAACCGATGCCGCAGCCCGGCTTGCGGCAGAGGCTCCCCCGTGCAGCCGATGACCGGTGTGGCCGGGGAACGGCTCTGCCCCGGGTCTGGTCCCTCCTGAAGCAATGGTGGCCTGGGTTACATCATCCCTGGGCGGCCCAAAGGCGGTCGGGATGGAGCTGGGCACGCCAGGCTGGCACGGATCCAGCGGGGCCACGTGCGGTGGGAAGTGCCGTGCCAGACCGGGGCTGCCCACGCACCGGGAAAGAGAAAAATCCAAGGTGGGAACAAGCCACCAAGGCCGGCACGGGACCACCTGTCTCTCGCCTTCTCCTAAGGGATGCTTTGACCAAAAAAGATGAGCGGAGGGATGAGAGACCCCCGGTCGGACGAGGCAACAGGCAGGTCCCCCCCCAGCGCTGGCCGGGGCAGGCAAGGCCGTTCCCAAATGTCCTGAAGTTGAGCCAAGCGCTGGTCTTTAACTGTGCTCCTGCTACAGGATGAACGTGCTTACAGTAATCCCCCGATTTCCAGCTGGTTATTCTCTGCTCCTCCTCGGGAGCCAGCTCCAGCGTTACTCCTGCCTTTCTCACCCGGTTTCTTGAGGGGTTGCCTGAGGCAAACCCGAGACCAGACGTTTCACCCTAAAACACGTGAAAGGAGAAGTTTGTCGGCACAAGCAGCGTCAAGTGAAGGGGATTGCCCCGGCTCCGGCTCCTCTGCCCTGCTCTGGATCCGTCCTTGCAGAGGGACGGATGAAGAAGGGGCAGGAGGAGCCCACCCAGAGACCTCGCACCATTTCACGCTGCCTTTCTCTGCCCAGAACCTCCAGCTTGGAAAAAAAACCCATGTGTGGCTCACAGGGAAACCTCAGGGTCAGGTTTATCTCGAGTGCTTTGTCCCATGTGGAGTTGGGCACCATTCTGCTTCTGCCAGGGGTGACACGGCCGGGCAGGGAAGACGCTCAGATGAGCCTCCCAACCCGAAGCATCTTCCCGCCGGGAGCTGGTCCAGGCACTGGCTCCTCAGTGGGTGCTTTCATTCCAGCCGGATCTGTGGGATCCTTAGGGAGTTCCTGGGAGCACCAAGCACCCCTGTGATCCCCTTCCCTGGGGATTTTATCAGCTGGGGTGACTGCAACCCTTCAGCCCTCCCCCAATTCAAGGAAGAAGGGAGACGGAGCATCACCCCAGGAGGACAACAAACCTCCAGGTAACACCCCGGGGCAGAACCATCATGCCACCCCATCTGCCCCAAACACCTCCAGGTCCCCAGCAGGCACCAGTCCAGCCACCAGCACCCTCCACCATCTGCAAGGTGCCAAACACGCTTGTCCAAAGCCGAATCGGAGCCGTGCAGCACGTCCGGGCGCAGGAAGAGGCCCTGACCCACCAGCAATCACATTGGCCGGTCCTTGAGCAAGACCCAGCAAACCCCTAAATCCTGCAGTTCTGCTTTTGCAATGAATTTTCTAACCATAGGCATGTTGTGTGGTACAAGCCCCATCCACGAGTGACGCACAGTGGCTCGCACTCGGAGAGCATCAAAGTTTGCCGAAGCCGGATGTTTTCTCCCAAAAGGCGCCAGCCGTGGAAGTCGGAGATTTACAGTCCAGCAACAGCCATAAAACTTGTGTTTTAAGAGCAGCAGTTGTGAATGCTGAGTGACCTGTTATGAAATGTCCCAGCGTGTCCTCACCAGCCTGCAAGATGCGATTGCACAGCCTCAGCCCCGTGCATAAACAGCATCCCACGTTTCCTCCGGTCCTTACTGGGCCGTTAGTCCATCATCTTTTGCATCAGAAGGTCCGATTTCTCCAACACCTCTTCCCAGCGGGATGCGGGTTCCTCTCCGGTTAATGCATCCTACATGCATCCCTTGGCAAGGTACAACCAGAGCGCAGCTCTCACCCATCTGGCACAGATCTGGAGTAGCGATTAACAGCAGCACTTGGCCACAGGATTGCTGGTGGCCGGGGACTCCTGGACCTTGGAGGGGCCAAGACAGGGGCTGAGGATGAGGAGGAGCTGATGCCCCGGTGCCGTCGCTCCTCTGCACACGCCGAGCAGGAGAGAAACAGAGTTTTGGTGATTAAAGCATCACATGGAGGCCAGCAGCTGGAAAAGCTGCTAGAAAGTTCAGGAAAAGCTCAGAGCGTGCACTGCTGAGCCTGGAAAGATATAAATAATCTTTGTGCCTTCTCTCCATCTCCAGACAAGAGGTGGTCAGCAGGGACTACAGTGGGGGACACGGCAGATGCTCGCTGCCACCCCCAGAGCCACCCGCGGCTCCCAGCTGAGCCAGCACCGGGGAAAGAAGCCACGTTGCAAACACTGAGATTAAACGCCAAAAGAAACAAGGGGAACACGAACATTAGTCACTTCCCCATGAAATGCAAGCTGGCTGCAGCCCTCAACTCGAACCAACTCGAGCAGGGCTCGGAGCGGGATCGGCGAAGCTCCCGGCACCGTGCCGGGCTGCAGGACGAGCCCCAAACCAGCCACGTGCAACCGGGGCTTCGTGGCCCCTCGAATGCAATTCCTTCTGCACTGTTGATGCGATCGTGGCTGGGGGGGCCGGCTCCGCTTTGCTCCCCCTGCAGCTCCCCCCAGCCCGGGTGGTGGGATGCTGATGGGGGCAAGCGCAGACGAGGGGGCTCCGAAGGGCTTCGATTCCCCGAAAAGCACAAAACTTCCCTGCGGCCGCTCGCCCGCCCGCACTTGCAGAAACCTCGGTTATTTTTGTAGTGTTCCTTATTGCAAGTGGCAGGAGGGGAAGTGCTGCCCTCCAGATTTTAGGTCTAGCAGTTCCCCGAGGCTGTTGAGCAAATGGCTCCTGAAAAGGCGCTGAGAGCCTCTGACAAAAGCTAGAGCCCCCTGAGAACCGGCGTGCACCAGCCCCAGGACCGACAGAGCGAGGTTACAGCATCCCATCCTGGAGAGCACCCCGCCGCAAGGCAAATGGCGTTGGACTGGGTGCTCCCCGTGACCTACGGGACCTCCTGTGTTCCCCAAAACCACTCAGGTTGAGCAAGTCAGATGCTGGAGGTGGGGGGATGGGACATTTCCTGCAAACTACCGCAAGCGAGTTAAATAATATTTCCCCATGGTATATTTTTCAGCTTAGAAGAGAAGAACGGCACGGCTTCCCGTATCTCTTGCCACTACGTGGAAGCTTCAAGCAGCCCTTAGGGCTTGGTCTCTAGGGAATTTGGTGGCTGGAGGCAGCTTCAGCGCTTCCAGGAGTAATTCAGGGTGAGAAAACCCTCGATGAAGGGAAGGAACACAGCCAGCCTCCGAGATGGTCCATCGGTCACATCACGGACAAGGTTTGTTCCATCCCATCTCATTTCAGGTCTGGAAATGGGCGCAGAGGGATGGGAGACGAGGGCTCTCCCTCCGCTTCCAGCGTGGGATGTTTGGGAAGCCGCATCCCGTGTTTTCCCAGCGCTGGCCACTGTCATGATGAATTGGCAGAGTGGAAGCTGTCTTGACCTTTAGACATTTCTAAATAAAAGACAAACAGGATGGATCAGGTGAGCAAAAAGCAGGTTTTGCCCCATCACGGTGGGAATCACATTTTTCTTCCTTTACAGCATCTGCCAAAAATGAGACTTCTGCCCCACTTGGACAAAGACATTTCTGCCTTGACTGCACCCGCGGTCAATTATTAACTTGAATTCCCAGCCCCCTCAGCCTGGGAAGTGCAAGAAATTACTCCAATCCAACTGTCAAAAATGGAACTCTTGCTTGAGAGATCTTCACTTGCCACCCCAGCCACCTTCCTTACAGCAATGCTTTCGGCACGAGGAAGTTCTCTGCTTGCAACAAGCATCTTTCCTGGAACGGACTCCCTGGACAGATGGATTTACAGGTAGGGTCTGTACTCTGGCTAGGATGCTTTACAGCTTGCAATGGTATTTCCCCTGCGGCAGACTTAAATCTGGTATAATGCCTTGAGAGCATCATCTGCACAAGCAGCAGGCAACGAGCTCAGCCTGGGCAGGATTGAAGTGATGGTTATTGAAAAGTAGCTTTAAAAAGAAGCTTTTCCATGGTGTGAGCCTCTCTCCGTTCAAAGGGGGATGCGTCTCGCCCCTCTGACATGCCGAAACAGCCCTTTGCCTCCATTTTTAGTGTAGATCCAGCAGGTACCCCCAGGCTGAGGCTTTTGGCAGCATCGTGCTCTCTCAGGACGGCAGCACTGAGCCCAGAAGTGAAGAAAAAGGCAGCAGCAGAAGGAAAGCTGCAGCTCTAACCAGGGGCCTGCCTTCGTGCAGGTTCCAAGCCGCGCTCAGGAGGGACCCAGATGAGCTCTAAATCCTTCTTCCAAAAAGCTTTCCAATACAGAGCAGAGGGGGAAAATAGATGAAGGAAATCAAATCCAACCTAGGCACATCCCAGAGCAGCATCTCTTTTACCAAGGAAAGCCTCAGGAGATGCTACAAGGGAAGGACAACCCAGAAAGCTCCTTAAAACCGTAGGATTTTAAGAGCCTGGACATTTTTTTTTAAGTGCAAGGCACAATTTTGGATGAGGCGTGAGAATGAAAGCTGCTGAAGAATTAGGCGAGGCTGCTGTTAGCCTAACCTCCAAGAGAAAAAAAATTATTTATTTGTGAACCCGGGCATGGACCAGGGTTCATGAGCCCGTCAGGAGGGAATTAGTCACCGGAGCGTGACTCGGGGAAGGGCTGTGTACACAGGGCATGCTGCTCCTGCAGCAGCAGAGCATCCACTGCAGCGGGAAGCAGCTGGAGACGAGCAGCAAAAAGAGATTTTCCCCCAGGCCTGAGCCATGATGCTGGTTGGGAACCAGCCAAGAAAACCCCAGCCCGTAGCAGAGGTAGGTGGTGAATATCCATTTATATCTCCTGGAAGGCTGGGGCCAGACGATGAGCTACCTCCAAGCAGCAGGGAAAGAAAAGCATGGTTGAAATGCCACGGTGAGGAGCCCCAGCACGGGGAAATACTCAGCCAGAGCATCATCCCTGGCATGGGAAGCCCATACTGGGAATTTTCCACTGCACCGGGAGCCTGTCCATCCCCAGCCACTCAGCGCAGGGTGCAAGAGGCAGCGAACCCTGACCTGGGACCTGCCCGCACATGCCTCCACGGAAGGCAGCAAGGGCCGCTCCGAGTGGGCAGGAAATTCCAGCCATTCCCCTGCACCAGATCCGCAGCTGCGAGTTTCTGATTGAAACTCTGGGGAGCCCTTCGGCAGCGGCTGTAAGAGAGGGTGGGCTCTCCAGCACCTTTGCTTGAGGTCAGCTTTGATTTGCAAGCCGGGAAAAAACGCGGAGAGCGAGCAGCCTGCCAGATGGACGCTGCCCAAAAATCCCACCTCATTTACGAAGGGTTTGGAGGGCTTGAGGAGTGGGGGAGGAAGAAAAGAGGGGGAACAGAGCAGGCTGTTGCAAGAAAGAATTAAGATTAAGATCTATGAGGAGCCAGTCCACCAAAGAGATATCCTCCCCAGCTCTCTGGATCCGCATCCAAGAGACCCAACTGGGATGCTCTACAATGAGCTTCCTTGCCACCGACCAGCGAAACCTTCGATCTCTGCCTCCAGAGAGTTCTGGTTGCAAAACGACCTCATCGACACATGGCTTACCCAACAGCATGACATCACTCTGGAAACACCACCTTGCAGGAAGAGCTTATCACTTTATAAAGCAAATTAAAAGGAGAGTGATTTCATCAGGGCTTGGCTCACAGGAGAGCCTGTGTCCTCTCCAGGGAGCACGTGTCCTGGCTCACCTTTGAGGAATGGCAAGATAAATGAGATGATGGCAAGATAAAAACTCCCCAGTGCCCATCGCACGCTGGGTATCAGCAAGTGTAACAAAAGCAGACCACCACACTGCTCCAACTCCGAAGAAAAGGCTGGAGAACTCGATGAGATCACCACGGCAGCTCGGGAGAAAAATGTTCCCAGAGCTCGGACATCAAAAAAAGACAGAGAAGAAGCAAAGATTCAAAAGGAACCCCAAAGTTTTCCTTTCTGATCCCCCCCTCCAGTCACAAACCACCTCGGTACACCGGGCTGGCTCTGGGTTTTACCCGGGGCAGGCCTTAGCCCTCGGTCTTAGCAAAGCCGTGCCTCGCGGTAATACGACGTCCAACCTGCTCCGTGGAGCAGCTGGCGAGGGGTAAACGCTGAATCCCCAACACCCTTGGTGCAACCAGCGCTCGTGTGGCAGGGACCCGATGGTGTTCCGTCACCGGTGACATCTCCGACGTCTCCTTCCCTCCCATCTCTGCAACACCAGTGGTGGTGAAAGTCAGGACCACAAGAAGACCCCCCAGGACCAAGCTGAAGCTGTTGGAAGTGTCAGACCTTCAGGCTGTCCCGGTCCAGGGTGAAGCTGAGCACAGTCAGGCTGTATGGCAGCACCATCTGGTGGCACCAGCCCTCCCCATCGCCCCAGTTTGCTCCCAGCCAGGACCAGTGGCAGCAGGGAAAGGGTAGAAGCCCGAAGGCAGCCAACACAGGGCTTCTACCTGTTCTCAGCCAAAGCCAGGTTGATTCACAACCCAAAAGGAGCAGCCGCCGTGGCAGCCAGCCTCCGGCGGCACTCAGCCGACAACCATGAAGAAGCCCGGCACGGCAAGAAAACTCTCTTGGGGAAGACGGGGAGAGCTCCAGGGTTAACAACTTGCTCTCAAGGAAAGCGGCACGCAATGGTGCTCGAGTTCGATGCACCCCAGCAGCTTCCAGACACGCTGCTCATCTTCCCACGATCCTCAAGGGAGCTCTTCCTCCGGAAAAGGAGCGTGGCGGAAGAAATCTGGCTAGAAAATGCCTTAGAGCTCCTTCCCAAGTGTCTTGGTAAGCCTGGGAGGGATTTGCAGCGTGTGGATCAAAGGCAGCTTCAGCATCACAGCAACTTCTGCTGCTAGCAGGTCACCTGCTGCACCCCACAAGGCTTCATTGCTGAAACCCCCTTTGGTCAAGACTACAGAGAAGGGGAGAACTGCTGCTGCTGTTTAAACCCATGTGGGAACAGTAAAGGGTGTGTAAAGCAGAAAAACTTTATTAACTAACAGATCTGGAAAAGTCTGAAAAGATTTAGGGTTCACCGGGCAATGCAGACTTTGCACGACATGGCTACGAAACTCAAGCGAAAAAGGAAACGGAAGTCAGCGGGATGAGCTGTGATCGCCAGCTCCTCACGCATCTGACATGAGCACACCCCAGTTTTACCAGACTTTTAACACCTTTCCCCAGGAAAGCCACTGCCTGTCTGGCCCTGCAGCACACTAGTATCTCCAGAGAAGTTTTGGGAAGCTCTTTGAACCCTGCCAGAGCGTGCCCTTCCCCTTCTTGTCTTCGGAACAGATGGCCGCAGACAGACCTGCTCGCGGGCAAATCTGACATCCCGTTCAGCCTTGCTCTTCACCCATGTGCAGAACACACAGAGCGGATGCCAGAGGCACTAGCAAGCACCATACTGGACCATACCAATACCTCATCTCAGAACAAAGAAGGAAGAGTTATTCTTTCTTTGTTTAAAGTAATGCCATGGGCAGGGGAGATGCTTAAAACCAGAGTTAAGTCTTGTCCTCATTCCAGCTAGGGATGCAGAGAGGCAACTCCAATCGTTGGAGGACTGCGGCTCCAAACTCTGCTCTCCAAGACCCAGGGAGAGCTTCTATCAAGCCTTTCCTCATGAATAAAAATTAAAAAAATCTGAGTAGAACTGGTGGTTTTGGTGTGGGAAACATACAAGGCGGGGGTATTAATCAGATCCTTTCACCACTGCTTCCTGGAATTATCCAGCTCGGTGTGAAATGGGCAAGTCTCAAACTCAGAAACAAAAACCCTTCAGTAGCTTTTGCTCCCCAAAGCTTTCAGGATTACAGGCTCTCAAGAACTAACCGTGCTGCTGCATGCTTTGAAGAGTCGTCATCAAATCAGGGGAAGGACACTCCCCAGGCCGCTCTGTCTTAATACCAGTAATGTTGAACAAATTTTGCATAACTATTTCAGCGCAGCACTCTGTTTAGAAGGATGTCCGTTGCTCCGTTAGGCTATGTGGTCTAAGCAAGGGCTGGAAAATTTACCTCTGAGTACAAAGAAAGGACATAATAGATAAAAGAAACACACATACGTAATAGAAGATGGCAAGATAAAACTTCCAAATATTCTTCTGAATAATATGACACAAACATCTAAGATATGCAGCTGAAGTCCAAGAGAAGGAGCCTAGATAGCATCTGTTCCCATTCTGAAAAACAGCCATGCAGGACAGGGCAGGGGATCTGCACCGTCCCAGGGCTCATCTCCAACAGCAGCAGGTGCTTAGGGAATGGTATAAAACCAAATACGCTGTTATCTGGTCAGTCTGTGATCATTGATATGTAATTACCACCCTACAAAAGGCATCTTTGAAAATTACTTCTTCTGATGGTTGTTAAAGAACACCAGGAGTCAGAGTTAAACTCTTTATTTACTTTGAAACATCGGTTTAAATTTTCAGTTACAAAGTCCAGTCTAGCAATAGCAAGCTGAAAGTACGTTAACGGTTCTTTATTACACAGCCCTTTTGTGACACACTAGATTGTTTGGTTTTACAAGGCACTGCAAGAACACACTGAGAAAAACAGAAGCCCCAACAGATTTAGAATTGTAGCTCCAAGAGTCCTGATAAGCATGAGATTGGCAACACCTGAGATACCCAGACAGACAACTGTTTATTTCACCACAATTAACGAAGAGGACCAGAGAGGCTGAGTGATGCTGTAACATGCATAACGGAGTCCAAACAAAACGCCTAACCTTAAAGAAGAGACAGAATAACCTTCACAAATTTGGCCAGCCTAACCGAGAGTGACAACGAAGTAGCAAATACTCTGTTTTTTCCATTGTCAGGTCCGAGTGTGTGTCAGAAAACCTCGAGAACTCAATTCAGTGCAGTTTCTGAAGAGCATCCTTGGATAAAGGGGATACCGAACAAGTTCAGCAGTTTCTCCCAGTGCCAAAAGCCCAGTCTTTCCATCCACTTTATGTGCGAAAGGCTCATCTGTCCCCATCACCACCACTCTGCTTTCCAAAAGCGAGCCCAGCACAGGACAAGGCACTCCCTGTTTAATCAAAGTAAACATTTGCAATTTAAGAAGCTGGTGCAATAGAAAACCTGAATGTGTATTTAAGTAGCACGGCGTTTTATTTAAGGGCAGTGTATAGTTTCACTTCCTATATTTAATTCCTATCTATGGGGAGGCATTTTCTTCTCTACTTTGTCTTAAAATAGACTGAGCAGAAGCAGATCTCGGGTTTCAATTAATACGATGAAGAATTAACAATATCCTCAGCTTTGGAGGTTTGGCAGAATATCACTTTCATCACATAAGACACTAATCAGACATGAATACAAGTTTTTTAAGAAAAAGTGCACTTTATACTGCAAAACATTAGGGTTTCCGGTGCAAATATAACAAATCCATCTACATCAAGATGTGTACTTATGCTATCAACCAGGGGTATTTTATCCAAGCCAACAGATAAAGTTTGAAAGAAAGCCTTTGCAACTCTGAAATTTCTCTCATTAAAATATTATCGGATAGCATATTAAAGTAAGTAAAGGAGACAACAGGAAGGAAGTTACTTTGTGAAAGTATGTACAAATTAATTGCCGACAATTTTATTATCTGCACCGCGGGATGAAATCTGAAAATCATAATTAAAAAAACCACACAAGTGTACTTTTACGTCTAAACATAACTGGTTTCCAGTCGGCTTTCAAACACTACCACTCACTCTTAAAGTAGCTTAGTGTCTGAGCATCAGCTGTGTGGTTAGAGAGTTAGAAACACCCTATAAGTTAAAAAAGATGCACGAGTCACAAGTTAAACGATGAAATAACACGGTCAGACCATAATCGCTGCTTTAGTCTAGCGCCAGCTCTCGTGTTAGTGGGGAGTTACCAATTCATTTACATGGTTTTCCCATTTTTGGTTTTAAGAAGCTCCTCCTACTGCAATTCCTTTTATACATTTCATAAGAAAGCCCGCATGCAAGGTCAACAAATCACGCACTCAGTCAAATGAAGATTATTCGAGTATTAGAAGCAACTTCAGTGGATTATAACTTTTTTAGACTTTTCATTAACAAAAATAACAACACTAGGAGCCTGTGCTGTCCATTTGCAAGTCTGCAGGCCTGGAAGCTCCTGGGCTTTTATTCCAGGCATGGCACTGCATGACAGCGGCCCAGAATAATCCCCTTTGCCAGCTGACTGAGGCACTAAAAGGTTAAATATTGCCTACACAACCGGCAGAACAGTGAGAGACACACCGGAGTTTGAATGCTACATCTAAGCATGACTGTCTAGGTAAGTAAATACAAATAGTACAGTTTCCTACCTGACTTACCACAGTACGTGCAGTACAAACCCTACAGAGATAAAGATAAGTTGACATATTAGATCAGAGCCCTGGTTCAATGAGTCTGTTTTTCTGCTGTGGGCAGCAGGCAGTACCCAAGCATCAGGCAATGCTTTACAACGTGATGCTGCATGTAAACGCCTTCTCAATTTCTGCAAGGAGTCAGCCAGGAAGCATTTATCTCAAATTTACTCGAGACGCCTTGCCTTCGCATTCCCTCCTCTTCAGGGTGAAAGCAGAGCAACCGGTTAGTTGTCCTGAAGTCTTAAACCTCTGAACACCCTCGGTCAGGTCCCTCCTGGAAGGACTCTTGAAGCTCAGCAGTTCTTGGCTGCAGTCTCATGTCACAACCACACTCAATACCTCTAACCATCTTCATGACCTTTTCATCCCTTCCCACTACTACCACATTTAGGAGGAAGCAACCAGGTTGGGGAATACTCCAGATAAGCATGAACTGCTCCATATGACCTTACAGATTTTTATATCCTTTCCAAAAGCTGCCCCGCCAAAAAAATTGCTTATGTACAATGGGTGTTTACCTTCAACCATATCATAGAATATCTCAAGTTGGAAGGGACCCATAAGGATCATCAAGTCCCCCATGAGTCTTTAAGATAAAGAAACTTTCAAGCTTACAGTTTCTTTTTGCTGTGTTTCATAAAGCAGATTACCATATTTAATTCAAAGGAAGTATCTCCCGACATCAGTGTCACCAAATTATGAAGGAGTTTACGAGTACCTGGAGTTCCTCAAAATCCTCCGCAGCATTTAATAACTGAAACAATTAAATTGTCATCACCAAACTTCTCCAACACATTAGCCAGTTCCTACTCCAAGCTGTGGGCAAGCAGATAAAATGACATCAGACCCGATACAGTGGAACCTCCCTAATTCTCTCTTCCACACAAAATATTCTCACCCCCGTTTCTCCGTGAAGCATATCCCCAGAGACAATTTTGCAATCACAGGATTCTAAAACTTTACCAGCTTTTACATTTGACAAATCGCAGGCACAGTAATTAACACTAAACCTGAACTTCCTACGCTTACTCACTAGCACGAAATTTTTTGTGGTTGGCAACAGGTCTCCCAGTCAGTGCAAATTAGCAAATTCTATTTATCGATGATCTGGAAGAGAAAGCAGATAGTAAGCATTACACAAAACATCAGCTTTTTGAAGCTCTGCATCAGTTTGATGTCATATTTCCAAAGAAAATATGCACCTATGGGAAAGGCATTATGAATTAATGAGTTTAACAAAAAACTTTCAAAAAAACAAAAGTATTTAATTTAGGTCAGATTAAATAAAATTAGTTTAATGCCATTTTTAAAAGTTTCACTATACAAAATTTCTCTACCACCAAGACACCCTTTACAAATACAATCTCTGAGGACTAATTCTCAAAAATGCAAAAAGATTATATAATAAATTATGTTTTCTAAGAAACTGATCACATGGAAGCTTCACAAAAACAGATTACGAGGAAACGCACAGCTCGAAGCAATGCCCAAAGCAAAGTATTTCCAAAAATGAGATTTTTAACACTGACACGTAGAAGGCCACAACCACTGCAGTCCTTAGACAAACAGCAGTCACAGAAATTGGCTCAAGATTTTCCCCTTGAACAGCAGAGCGGACCCAAGAAAGAATATCTACAGGTGTCGAACAGGACATAACTCCACAGGCTGAATAAACTAGCATGGAAAGCCGTTCTCCCCACGCAGCCGCCGCTGTCTACCTTCCCTGCCGATGAATTTGGAGCCACTCCTCCTCAGCCACATCCACGGGGATCTCCAAGGCTGCCCGCTCATACACTCAAAGGAAGCATAAACATTCAACAGACATGGACAGAGAGGGCACATCTCGCTTAGAGACTTTTAGCGCAAAGAGAGCCTGATCAGCGACCTACTCCAACCCTCTCTGCTCAAGGCGAGGGACAGCCGGCAGACAAACCTTGCCCACGGCATCCATGGGCACCGCTGGTCCAACCAGCCCTTCCTATGGCCGCTTCGATTCCACGGTCATTTTTTTTGTTATTGCCTCACTAAACCGTTGATCTTCCATTTTATTCACAACTAGGTTACACGTAAATTAAATAGCATTACTGAAAATTACTTAAATCAATTGCTGAACTTACCAGAATACATGAATTACTCCTCTTTTAAAAGTTTAGCAGCTAAGATACACTGATGACAAAAACTTCTTACCAGATAAAGGAATAAACCTACAAGATAAGTAGCTCAACTATTTGCAAAAACGTGTCAAACCACGAATATTTAAACAAAATATTAAATATAATAAATTACTAATCAGAAAGTCTGCCTGCCTGCTGACAATCTGACAAGTGCTACTTCATATTTGAATGCAAAAGAGAATATTTACTTTGAAGGCAAACTCTTTTGATCAGGAAAGCCTGTATTGTAAATACAGCAGTAATTTCCTCGGTAAACCAGAAGTCTATCCAAACACCTTCATACACAGGTCCCCTTAGCAAAGTTATTACAACTGCAGAAGTCTTCGTCCTCTCTCGAGGGTTACAAGGAGAAGCGGTATTTCCTTTGTCACTAGACTTCTACTGGAAAACAGCAAGTTAATGGCAGCTCTCACTGAGAGATACTATAGCAGAATCATTCATAATTAGAAAAATTAAAATAATGGTATTTTAGAAGAGTTCAGAATGTTGGTTTATATATATATATATTTGTAAAAGTATTAGAATCAAATCACAGACCTCTTCATTTAAATGGCCTCTCAATGAGACCTACCGGTCATCAATTACCAATTTTGCGTCTGTTCCCACTGCAATATTATCTGTCTTTCGCTGGAGTCTTGTAATTTGGCAGCAAACCCTACACGCACGACTAGCGTCAACCACTTTTCAAGTCCTGCTTAGAACCTGCATGTACACTTCCCCAAATTAATTACTGGGAAAGTTCACACAAGAAGCAGCACTTTGTACCCTCCCATTGGGAGGGGGACACTAATAAACAGCCCAAAATACTCACTCTAAGCAAAATTCCTAGTTTTCAAATAATTGCCTCTGGTTTACAGACAGCAGGAATAGGTTTAAGATTTTTAGATTTGATTTGGCAGAATGTCTTCGAATCCACACATTTGCATATTTATGCCTATAATAAATCAAGGTGGCAACTTCGAATTTAAGTTAAACATTACTCTTCTAACCTTTAACAAGAATGAAAATTTTTAACTAAGGAAGTTATAAATTACTCAACCTTCACCTTAAAAATAACAGCTAGCACCAAGAGTCTAGGATAAAGATCTCCTGCGGAGAAAGTGGCCTTTAGCAAAGCTATTTAACCGCTAATGATTTGTTTTATACACATATGAAACAATGTGTTTTGTACAGGAGGTATATGGTTGACTTGAGTGAGGAAGGTGGCATCGAGAGCATAATAAAAAAGACATTTGGAAATATTTGGCGCAAGTTAGGCTCATACTGTGTAAAAAAAAAAAAAAAAAAAAAAAAAAAAAAAAGCTATCTCCTGCTCCACAACAAAAGGAACCTAAAACACATCCCTTCTATCTGCAGCTACCAGTTAACCAGTACATTACAGAGGATCCTACGAGTATTTCGACAATTTGGGGTGAGAAATCAGTGCGTCAAATATTTTTCCATTTCAGCAAAGCAATTTTTAAGACTCCTCATCTCCACCAAGTACTGTTTTACAACAGACAAACTCACACCATTCCAACTCTTTTCAGTTGTACTTTTACATTATAACCTATAATTTGGGCCAAAGAGGGGAAAAAACCAAACCAAAACAAAAGCAAACCTTTCAACTTAAGAACTAGTCATTAGAAGACTGGGTTATCAACTCCCTGCACCTGAACGCCAAGTCCAGATGAGAAACCTTCCATCTGCGCTGTATTAGACTGGTCAGTAGCTGTCACTTGGCTGACAGATAAGCTCTGGATAAAGCACAGCACACACACTTCAGTCACTTCAGAAATGAGTAGTTGCAGGTGTTTTAAAGAAGAGATTTTGAATCCTTTGTTGCCTAGGTTGAAATACACACATCTGACAAAAAAAGTCAATTTCTAGAAGTGGAATTTTCCTTTTTGAAGTCTCCAATTCTGGGTCTCTATGTTTCAGACCGTTTTCCCCAGTACTTCAGTAGCAGGGAAAATTTTGGAAGTGCAATACTAGAATAGCTTCTGCCCACTTTCAGTGTTCGTGCTGACAATTGATTTTGTCTTCAGAATGCTCCAAAACATCGAGCATTTCTTCTATTATAGCCTGTAGTGCCCGACCCAGCTGTTCTGCGGTATATGGTTTTCCCAGAGGAGGCACATGAACAAAAGCTGACCTCCCGCGGCTCTGGTATAAGGAAGTGTAGTAAGTGAAGTCACAGAGGTATCTGAAATACAAGAATAGAGCTTATTTAGCAACAAGTGACAAATACAGTGCGCAAGCTGCAGGACAGGATGAACTGTGTATTATCATTCAGCATTGCAGCAACATCCTGCAATAAAGTGTGGAATACAAGCCAGGTATTGTGAGTCTGTGTAATTGCTTTAATCAAATATAGGACAAAGAAATGTGAAGATCTCTCTTTTTGCCCTGATGATTGGGTGACCACTGAAAAAGAGACAGTACTGCCAGCCCCATGAGAAGTGAAAAGTGTATGAATCATACAGGCCTCATGAGTTGAGCATGAAGGGAACATTCTTTACAGTGTGAGTCTATTTTCCCCATCAATCGCTGGCATCCCATACCTGCCGGCATCCTTAGATATAGTGACTGTGACGTCCAGCCCCAGCGCCGAGACTCTCTTGCAAACTGTGTCCATGTCAATAATGGAATCGATGCATTCTGGGCCACCTTCTACGCAACACTGAGAGCCTGGGCAGAAACGGCAGTTGTCTAAGCCTTTGTAACCTACATTATGGCCGCACTTCTCCAGAGTTACAGTCGTAGCCATACCCGAAACACCTACATGAACCACCAACTGCAAGAGAAAAGAAACAAGTTAGATCAACCAAAATACAAATGGTGGAAAATCAACAGCCCGCTATTCCCAGTTAAAGACTGATGGAGTTGTTACAGGAGTTCTTGCATGAATATCACAGTAACAAGTCATTTTGTCAATGAACTTGTAGGTCCAGTACAGAACCATTCTTCTTGTTTCACCCGCTCCTGACCTAAATTGTAATTTAATCAGGGTAAAAATGAACGTTGGCACGTTCACAGCCGAGCCCACCCCTGGAACAGCCCAGGTGGCACAGACTAACTGCAAGCTGTCTAGACAGCCCTTTGCAGCGGCCTCTTCACACCAACTGCTCCCGTTAATTGGAGCACTCTTTTCTGAGCTATAAAATTCTACAAATTCACATGTTCTCACGACAAAAGAGGAAAAGATCTAGCGAGGGACTACTAGTCTGAACAGGCATTAAAAATAGGACTTCACATTATGCTTGTTGCTGTAAGCGTGACAGATTTCAACCATTTGCTGTGTCTTTTCTCCTCCTCCCTTTACTCACTCACTTGTGGACTGTGCTTTTTCCACAATGCAGGAATGAGTCTTTGCACTGTCTGGTATTCAACTGGGACTTCGTAGACGTGCAGATCCACGTCATCTCGCAGTCCTAGCTTCTCCAACTCCTAAGAACATAAGGAAATAACAAAACCAAGATGGTCAGACACAAGCTCAGCAGAGGGAATAGTTCTGGAAGGTTTAACGGCAGAGTGAGTCTGCTGTGAGGGACTGACATCAGCTTACACTACAGGCTGTATAACCTTGTAAACAGCACTGTAAAAAAACCAACAAAAAACATAACAGGGAACAACAAAGGCATCTCTCCACCTGCGTTAACAGTCTTCACCCACAGGACCGTTTGTTTTGCTCTGATGTGTGTATAACAAAGAAATCAACACTTAACTGACAATAGTTATCAGCAACACCCACACTCAAAAGAAAGGTTGGCTACATTATTTATAGAGGTATATAGTCATATTCACTTCTTGAAAGAACTAGATATTATGTAGAGAAAGTAGAATTGGGAGGATTATATTCATTGTCTAATTTGTCCTCTCTCAGGACTGCTGGCCTGGAGAGCAAATTCATATTTGTTTCCAGATAAAGAGCTCCCAGGGTTAGGTGACAGTACTACCAGGCTTTGATTCTGTGTCTATGAGTCTCCACAAATATTAGCAAACACTCCTCATATGAGAAACTGAAGCAACATTGGCACATCCTCCTCAATATATTTGTCTTACTTTTATTTTGGCAGAATCTAGAATAAAACACAGCCTATTTCCAAAAGGTAAAATTGGTTTCCATCGCTACCTTTACCTATACCTAATACACTGTACGTAAATTTTGCAACATGACCTGTTACCACTGTAGTGATTCAACTAACGCAGTAAAGTATTTCTCCCTCTGTAACATTAACTAAAGCCATGCCTTGAAAACATCCCAAATATCCAGGCAATAAACTCAGCCAATTTCCTTTAAACCTTTTAAAACACAAAGTGTCAGTTAAATAACTTGCAAAAACTTCTTTAAAACCGGAGGGAAGAGGAAAGATCTTTCCCCCCCGCCCCTCAGTATACCTGACTGGAAAGCACACTGTTTCATCCCAACATTGTTGAGTTCCCTCTACATGCAGCCCATGTTCCGGGGCACTTCTCCCTTGCTCTTCTTTGGCCTCCATTTCAAAACACTCCAGTCTCACCAGTAAGGCTTCAGTTCGAGGCTTGCTCATTTGGTACTTCAGGCTTTACCAGTCTAGCCCAGAACAGGACTTCATCAGAAGTGAAACCTTTTAGAGCCATCGAACCCGAACTTTCAAGAACCCAAGGAAAGGAAACACCCACATGGTCTGAAGCCTCTGAAAAAGAATGTTCTTAAACAAAATCATCAGCTGAGCTCAAACCTCAGAGCCTTGTGCAAATCCACACCAGGAGGCACTTTTCCAGCGGCTGAAGCAACTTCAGCTATCGTGTTTAATGAGTTCCAACACCATCTAACACAGATCGAGTTTCCCTCTGATGAAGACAACATTTTTTGGCACTCTGAAAAATTTTACAGCTGCTTTTCAAGACTGGTAAGTGACTGCACATGCCACAGAGCTGACAGCCTTAGTCAGAGTCCTCCCATAGCTCTGTCTCCTCTGGAAAGAAGCTGCAAGTGCATCTTTCTCTCTGAAGACAGAAGGAGCTGTGCGCTCTTCCATCTCTGTCACCAGGCCTGTGTTTCAGTTAGAAGAACCAACTCCAGCTTTTCACAAGTTAATACACAGCAGAAGCTTGTCATCTGGTGCTGCTCTTCTCCTCTGAGAGATATGTCGGCTGAAAAATGCAAGCTTACTCACGCCAAAAGCTCAGAATGATTACTTGCACTAACATCAAAGGGGCTGCATGCACAGCAAGAAAATAACCTGCAACTCTCACATCCACAAAGCACTGTAGTTGTTCTCATGGATCTGAGGTAGAAACATCAATGTAAGAAGCCATCAAACTATCAAAGGACGTTTCAAAATATTCTTGAATGATTAAGTTATCTCTATTTCAGGTTCGGATTCGGTGATCAGAGCCAAGAGCTGCTCTTTTATGCAATTCTTAGGCTTTATTTTCCTGCACACAGAGATTATACTTGCAAACTTCAGGCTAAGGAGTGCGGATTAGCTATTTCAATGAAGCTTACTCCATTTCAAATCTTGTATTTCCCTAAGTTTAAAATTATTCCAAATTAAAGACAGTTTAAAAGAGAGGAGAAGTGGAGGGTTTTGGACTCCCCCATTACAATTCTACCTCCTCTATATAAACGTGAGCAGTATCTTAGTATCCTTTTTTTTCTGTAGTTATCAGCACGAGTCATTTCTTTGCTGAGAAGAAAAAAACCTTTCACACTTGTACAGACCACAGACAGTGTAACAAGATTTAGGATAACTAAAACATGCAGCAAAGGCAAGAGTAAGACTTTCACGGACCAGCAGATATGAGCAACAACAATGATAAATCACTTGCTCTGGCTCTGAGGGCAAGTCTGATATTAAAGGCTTGCTGTATTGATTAGTGTCTGGCACACACAGACATTCATTACCAGAGATGGATGCTAAGTGATGTTTCATCACATCTTCTTTACACAAATCTGCCTTCAAAACATTAGCTGGTTTATGTGGTGCGTTAATAAAGTAAGTAGTTTACAAATGAGAGTATTCAAATACAAGTCAGTCTCTTTAGGAACATCTCCAGAGCGTTAACTGGTAGGAATTCATCATCACTTCTCTAAAGAGCGTGAAACAGCTCCTAAAGATGAATTTGACCAGGGAAAGTTTTACTGGCTGTGCAGAATGAGTATCTACAGCGAGCAAGAAACCTCAGGCCGTATGAGCCGCACCATCTCAGTGACAGCTACCTTCTCCAAACGCAAGCACATTAAACCTTAGCCTCACAAATTCACAACTTTCTTTTAACCCAACACAGCGTTCGCGCGCTTCCATTCAATAATAAAGATGTACGCTGGCCCCCAGACAACTTATTACCCACAGCCTTGTATACCTGACAAATACAGAAAAACGAACATGTTTGACCGATTCCCTGACCCCTCAACAATGGCTGTCTTTGTGAGCCTTTAATATCCTTATCAGGTCTGTCTAGACACCCTGACAGTAATTGTCCTTAGTAATGTCAAAACGCACTCTGACCTCTCTCCTCCTCCTCCGGCTCAGCCAGAAGCACTTCGGGGGGATGAAGGCAGGAGCCCATTAGCTTCACAGTCCACGGGGCACACCTGTGTCTACACCCAAGTCACACCGGGGAGGCCAGAAAAGGCCCGTTTCAGTAACTTCTCCTTGAAAGGAAGGTCCCTCCCCAGCAAAAACTGCAGCTGAAAAAGGTCCTCAAAGGAAATATTAAAACGATGAAAACACAGAACAGCAAAGCCACATTAACACAAAATATTTTTACCGTAAGCCTTAAAAAAGAAAGAAGTTATTCTTCACTCTGAATTTATAGGAAATCTCTCCCCCACGCGTGAAAATCTCCAAACATTTCATCTTCACATTATTGGATTGTGACGGCCACTATTTAAGGCACCCACGTGTAAAAATCGTTTAGCTTTCAAAAACAAACAGCTATGCTATAAACTCACGGCAGTCAGAGGGAAAAGACACACCATATCCATGTTCTATATAAGAAGCCAAATAAAACCAAAAAGAGGACTGGAAAGAAAAGCAGAGAATTTTATCCTCAGGATGCAGGATAATAAAAGATGTAATAAACCAGAACTAGCTTAGCCCTAAAGCTAGGAAGGATTTACAAAGATTGTTTAATTGATTTTTCTTCTATTAAAATGCAGATCACACCGTCTGGGATTCAGAAACTCAGACACGCCTTTGTGTCCACTCAGCTCCATGAAGTCCCCTGTCTGAAACTTGCACAATGCCCAACTCGCATGTGCTCAAAGACATGCTGTTCCTTTTTGTCTGGGCCTCTCGGGGCTGAAACAGGGTAAGGAAAGGCAAATCCTCCCCGCTGCCTGAAAGTTTATGTTTTTAGTTAGAAGCTAGCATGAGCTATTAAACAGGACTCAGAGGAAGACAGGCTCTAACGCAGCAGATCGCACACCACCAACTCTAGTTTTATACTCTCAAAATACCCCGAAGCCCATAAAATGAATTTAAAATGCACGCGATTACTTCATCTATCAGCCACACAGCTGAGCAGCCATCAGTGCCTCGAGCTGCCGGGCTGAAGGAATGACACGCCATTTCTCTTCATAGGAATTATACATTAGGTTTGGTTTTGTAAGCAACATCAGAACACCCACCACTCTTCCTGTTCCAGAAGCACAATACCCTTTTGTCTATCTCCTCTAGAATAAAAGTAGCTTGTTTACAATAACTGACATTACATGAGTAAGAACAAACCAAATCAATTAGCCCCACTACTAAATTTCAGCAACGTGCAATTTTTTTGTTCACATACGCAGCTTGCGTTTTTCCCCAAACTCAAACCGAGCAAACCCTAACTCAAATATATTCATTTCCAAAAGGCTCTTGGAGGCAAAGGTTTCATCTTCTCATACCAGCCAACACATTAGACATCTGGACATTAGTTGACTGTAATTGATTAGAGTTTGTGATTTAATTTAAAAGCATTCTAAGGAAGATATTAATCTCAGAGCTCTGAAGGCAAGAGAGATGTGTTGGAGAGAAAAATAGATTTAATTCCCTGGGCAACTGTACTAAAAGGTACCCTTGAATTCCCAGTAGCTTTGTCATAAACCACATCCAGAAGTGACAAATAAGGAAGAAGCAGGATAATGTGGCAGCACTGTCCCTAGCTAACATTTCTACAGCAAGCAACCTTAACTCCTCAGTTTAGCTAGGCATCTAGCAAGAGTTAGATTTCTTCTCATCTGTGAACGTATCGGTGTTACACAGACGAACATGCTTATGCAGATACGCAGCTACAAGTGGCATAAACTTGATTTGTTCAAGCGCGTACGATCTGCTTGAACAACGATCCTCCACCAGCACTCCTGTCTCCAGCAAGGTCCAACTCTGTCAGTCAAGCATCCATTGCTGCTGTTTCTCAGCAGAGAGAAGGCTGGCTCCGGAGCAACAAACACTGCCTGATCCCCTCACACCTCCTGCTTCACCCACCGCCAAAAGCAGGGGGCCACAGAAGGAACTGAGGCGCGAAAGGAGGCAGCGGCGGCTGCTTTTCTTTGGAGTCAGAGTCCTGACATTCAGACCCATGTTGGACGACTCCACAGTATGCTTGAGTCCACAATACTACGAGGTAGAAGTCTCATTACAGATGAGACTTGGCGTAAAGGTTAACCAATTTGCCCAGATTCAAGCTAGAACTGAGAGAAGAACATAAAAATTCTTCTAGGTTTGTTTGTTTGTTTATTTTTAATTCTTTACGGCAGAGGAAGATTCCAGGCTCCCTGCCCCATTTAACATCTTTCACATCTAGGGAGTTGGCCTATGAATTCCTTACTTGCCTCAGCTACATTAACTCAGTCTCATTAAATTCTACTAGCTAAGGGATTGTTTTCTGAGAAGTGAATAAAACATTATCCAGCTGACCATCTGGATATCTGGAGCGAGCCGGTCTCAGTTAATAAACTGGGAAGACAAGTTATAAAAGAGCTGCAAACTAAAATTGGTACAGATATGTTACCAGCACAGCTCTCTGTTGTAACTCGCTAAGAACAAAGTCATAGTGTTACCTGAACTGCAATCCAACTGGCGTTAACGGCGTGCTCTCCAAACGGACCAAACCCTGGAAGAGAAGTAAAAATCCACAGTGATGAAGTCATCCTCACAGGTTTGACTAAACTTAAAGCTGCAAAGCAGTCTGCGCTTTCCTGGTTTATATATCCTGACAGAAAACCCACTTCTTCTAATGCCTAATCCCTATTTACTTCACATCCAAGTACTAAATAAGAGACCTTCACAGAAATGTTTGAACTATACACCTTGTACTGTGAAGGAAAACAATAGCTTGCCTCAAAAGAAACTCTTTTTTCCCAACAGACACTGAGGAAGCATGTTTTTTCCTTTCTGACCAGGTTAGAAAAACTTGTTATTAACAGATAAGTTGACCGATATCAAGGAAGGAGAATTATTATTGGATTTTCTATTCCTGATTGTTTTAGCCCACAGCAGATGCTTCCACAAATGCGGACAAGCCTGTCTCAAATATTTCTTCTCTGCTCAGGTCTTCACCGAGATCTCTGTTAGGATTAGTTATGCCTTACAAGGAAATAAAATACTGCTGACAACCCACCTACACCAAGCAGCAAAGGTTATGATAGCGTTATCAAAAATACTTACTCGCCACATCTAAATTTCCTAATGAGTAACTTAGAGTTAACTAGTAATCCATAACATCTTTTCCTGAGCAAGCACACAAAGGTTAAGCAATTTATCTGGGTGCAACGTCAATATGCTTTAATTTAAAATGTCAGAGTTACCCTATGAGCCTAATGCAATTAGGAGCCATAAATTTTGTCTAACTCGTGAAAGGATTTGAGAGGGACTACAAATATTATATGACACGTTAATGGAAACATTCTATTTGCTATCAACAGTGAGTCTGAGGTTATACTGCACATGACGACGTAAGGAATTTGCACGGCATGGGCTCATCCACGCTGATGGATCTCTTACAAGCTAACCAATGTCGGTATCTCCCCAAAATAAATCTCCCAAAGGTCTCCACAAAATGAAACTGTAGGTGTGTTTTCCTGTGAGCAAACCCCCAACGTTACTAAGACAAGCTACGACTGCAGCATGGGCAAACAAGTCGAATAATCGAATGCCTTTTCAGCTGCTTCTGCAATTCAGCCATGTCCTACAGGACTCTCTGGAAACAAACAATCGCGACCTGCTTATGTTTCATTCCTAAAGAAATCGTGGTAGTCTTACAAGAGAAATAAAATACATCTATTCCTTTTTAACAATTCAACCACTGGAAGGCTGAAGTTCTACAGGTGCCCACGCATGTAACGTAACCCTCTCACTCTGGAGCCAAACGCAAACTGGCACAAATACAACTGTGGGCAATTGCTCCTCTGACTCATCTCCTATACAGATCCCTCATGTTATCTCTTTCGCAGAAGATAAGCAACTTTTGTCAGCAGTATCAAACTCCACCGAGCATGCCCAGGAGTTCCTCCGCATCCACAATAGGGCCCTCCAAGGCTCATTAGCAGTAAACCAGCTGCAGAGATCTTTATGGGATTATCTCCTTAAACAGTTCTAAAAAAGAAATTGCGCACAAATAATACTTATCCTCAGCGAGCACATGCTCGTAACTGAACGGGAACACAACGCCATTGCTAGTTTTAAAAAGGAATTTAGCATGACACTAACGACTGATTATTGAATACGGGTAGACCTGACAAGATAACCACTGCATTTTAGAAACAGACTTCCCTGAAAACAGGGGGAAAAAAAGAGAAAGAAGTACTGCAAGCAGCAGAGTATTTACTGACGCAAGTTTTCTGTTTAGTCACCGCCGCTCAGCACTAGATACAGGTTTGGGAAAGCCAGAATGTGCCACCTGCTTCTTCGCTCTCCGCAACTGTTCTCTGCAAAGACACTTGCCTCCAATTAAAACCGCTCCAGCGCATCAACGACAACGAACCCCTCGCCCCCGCGCTTGCTATTCAAACGGCCTCAACTTCAGCTGCTGGGGGGGGAGACCTGAATAGTTTCACCGAGTTCCCCATTTGTCACAGAACTGCCTTCCCCACAAATCAAGCCGTCCGGCCTTTGTACCCCGGGGAAAGGAGCCTGACAAGCTCTCGCCTGCGACGCCGGGGCCTTTCATTCCCTCGCTTATTCTTCCCTGAGGCGCTTCTGCCGTGCTGCTTGGGTGATTTTGATAACAGCTTCGACACCTTGACGGCTCGGGATGGGGCGGTCAGTGAGCAAATACCCCCCCCCCCCCCCCCCCCCCCCCCCTTGTTTTTCCCGCTCCTTGGAAGATTCAGTCCCCTTCTTTCCCCAGCCAGCAAACTCTTGGGGAGGATCAGGGATGGAAGAGGGGGATCCCAAAGCCACCCCCCCACCAAGCGTTAGGAAAACCGCCGCAAAGCCCCTCACCGAACAAC
>NW_010972593.1:30862-42070 GCF_000737465.1 Haliaeetus leucocephalus
CGCCACCGAGCGCGCTCCGCCCAGCCGCCTAGAGCGGCCGCCCCCACCCCCCCGACACCACCGAGAGCGCTCCGCCCAGCCTCCTAGAGCGGACACACCCCCCCCTCCTCCTCCTCCTCCTACGGGCGGCCACAGAGCGCGCACCGCCCAGCCGCCTAGAGCGGCCCACGGCTCACCGCTTCCGCCGCCGGGGCGGAAGTTGTTCGGCGGGAGGGGGCGGGTGGTGGGGCCACCCGGGAGAGGCTGGGCCCGGAGCTGTTTCACCGTTAAACGGTGCCCTCCGGGCAGGAAATCTGTAAGGGGCTCCGGCCCTGCCGCCTCAGCGCGGGCCCCGGTGGAAGTTGGTTAAACCGTTATAAGACGCTCAGCCCACCACGCGTGGGGCTCCCCCCCCCCCCGGGAAGGGCCTAGGGAAGAGCACGAACCGGGGCCTGGATCCGCGGGTACCGGGAGGGGACGCCGGGAAGCCGCGGGGTACTGTGGGTACTCCACCGCTTTCCCGCCCCGCTCTTCAATTTGCGGCGCTGTCGTAAAGACGCGGACCGGGCTCTCGCGACGTTGCTTGACGGCCGAGACCGTGTCCCGCTCTCTGATTGGCTCCACCGGGGCCGCGCCGCGCTCTGATTGGTCCCGCGCGGGGCCGGGGGCGGTTTGAGCGGCAGAACCCGGCGCGGCGGCGGCTCCGGGGCTCAGGCACGATGGTGAGTGGTCGGTGGGGCCGGCCCGGAGGGCGGCAGGACCCGGGGGGCTGGAGCCGTGGGAAGGGCCCGGCTCGCTTTTCTCCGCCGCCGCCGGGGGCGGTGTGCTCGGTGTCGCGGTCGGTGTCCCGGTTCTCAGCCGGTGTCCCGGTTCCCGGCGGTGCCTGAGGCCTCTCTCCTCTTTTTCCTCTCACAGCTGCCCCTGTCCCTGCTGAAGACGGCGCAGAACCACCCCATGGTGAGTACCGGCAGCGCGGCACAGCCCCGGTCGGTCTCAGGCTCGCCGGTGCCGTGTGGTGACACCGGGGGGGGGGCAGGTCCCTGTACCGGGGCCGGCCCGGCGACCCGTGACTCCTGTCTCTTGCAGCTGGTGGAGCTGAAGAATGGGGAGACGTACAACGGGCACCTGGTGAGCTGCGACAACTGGATGAACATCAACCTGCGGGAGGTCATCTGCACGTCCCGGGTAAGGCTGGACCCTGTCCCGTCCCAGGCAGCCGGGCAGGGGTCACCCACCGTCCGTGCCCCTGGGGAGCATCCCTGAGGGTGCCCGACCTCCGGCCCTGCAGTTGGGCTGGCTCTGCTGTAGCTCAGAGGCTATCGCTCCTCTGGAAGCGTGACTTCTGCCTGAACTGCAAGTTTAATATAGCTATTTATAATAGCTGCAATGAAGGAACGCACTCGCCCGCATGCTCGAGCGGGGTGGCTTTCTGCACAACACAGAAATGCCGTGCGAGCGTTTCCCCCTGCGAGAGGGTTCTCGGTGTGGGGCTGGGGGCCGCAAGATGGGGTGCGACAGCCCGTGCCGTGATGCTGAGCTGGGTTTCCCAAGAACGGAGCCTTCATCTGTCGCATGCTGTCCGAGAAGCGAGGTCTGCTTCAAACACAGCACTAACTTTTATTAATTTGCTTGTCTCTCACCCTCTAACTCTCCACATCAAAACGGAGGAGCCTGTTGTTTACCCGTGCTGAGGCTCTGCGCTGTCTGGTACTTTCGCCCTTGGCCAAAGTTGCTCCAGAAGATTGTGATCTGTGTTTTGGGCTTTGACCTCAGTCAGAAGTGTCTGGTCTTGTCCCTACTGGCTGCGTGCTGTGGGAGACGGCAGCCGGATGGATGTCAGCTGTCGTTGCTCTTTCCCTGCCCCACAACATCAGAGCTCAATGGGAGAGTCTGGCAGAGATCCTCGTTCTTCTGAAAAATCTCTCTGCAAACTCCCAGTACCTGTTGTCTCCACAGCAGGAGAGCTTTGAGCGATATTGCTGGGGCACATTTTCACGTCGATATGACAGAGTAAACATCTTGTGCGAGGTTTAAGAGGGACCTTCGGGGCGGAGCAGTGGGGCTTAGAAATTTGTGGGCGCACCTTGGTTTGTGGTGGGACAAACGGGAAGGAACCGCTGTTGAATTTAGCAGGAGGGGGACTAAGAGGAGGTGACAGCAAAGCCTTATCCATGCCCACGACACGGGGGATATTGTCGTTCTCCTTGGGAAGTCGCTTCCTACGGCTCTGTGCTCTGCTGTGGAAGAGCAGTAGCTCAGCTTTTATTCCCTCTGAGTGACCTAGAGGGATCCTGTTCACACAGCAAAGCAGCCGGGCTCATCAGCTGCGCCTCCGCCCGCCTTAAAACACCAAAACGCCTCCAAAGCCCGGGTGAAAGCGGAGCTGGAGCCTCTGCCCGGGTTGTACTGGTGGCACTGGTGGGGACTGGCCACTAGATGGCACGGAGCGGCGGCGGACGGGCTGGCCCGGCCTGGGGCGGGGGGCGGTTGTTTACTCCGGGGAGGCCGGAACGAGGAAGCGAGGGAGCCTGGCTCCATCCCTTCCTGCATCCCGAGCCAAGGAGCAGCCAGGCAGATCCAAGGCAGGGTGGGGTTTGCTGGGTGTCTTTTGGAAGAGGACTGTTGCTCTCTGTCTTGTCTTGTGCGCAAAGGACTTGCCTGTACAGGCAGACTTGCCCCAAATAACTCCTGGGGTGGTGGTGGTGGGGAAACCTGACTATTTTATCCCGGGAGAGGAGGAATGAGGCATTCTTGTTTAACCCACTCTTCTGGGACATGACAGATGCCTCATCCGCATGCTGCCACTTGAGAATCGCTGGGCTCGAGTGATCCCATCTGCAGCCAAACCCTGACGGAGCTGCTGCCGAGCCGGGGCTGCAGTGGCGGAGCGGGGCGAGGTGGGTCCCCGTCCCTCCTCCCAGTTACATCATGGGCAGCAGAGTTGTTGTTCAGCTTTGATGCTCGATTCCTATTCCCACAGCCACCCTCAGTACGCGGGAGCTGAAGCCCTCATAGGTTACGTCTAAGGAGAACCCTGAAACTGCATTAAACAACGAACAAACAACATACAGAGAGGGCTGCTCCGTAACTAGGCACCTGAAGACTTTCTTTTTTTGTATATATATGAACTGTAAGCTCCTTATTTTCCACAGCTGTAGTTACAGTGCTCTGGTGGCACACACCCTGCAGCCAGCTGGCTCCGGACCTGCCTCACTGCTCCATCCACACCCCAGAGGAGTGAAGGAGTGAGGTGACTCCCAGCCGAGGCTGCTGGAGAAGAAACCCGGCCGTGCATACGCCTTTACTGCAGCTGCGTTTTTCTTGCCAGAGTTGGTTGGTTGTAGCTGTTGTAACTTACCACCCTTGCCTCTCTATTCCCGCTTTCGATTCCCTTCTTACACAAGAAGGGAAGGTGCTTGTTTTCTCAGCCTCTTCTTCCTTCGTTTTCTGCGAGTGTTAGAGGCAGTTGTGGAACAGATTGAAACTACAGTTGCTCGTGGCTGAGTGCCCTCCCCGCCCCCAGGTTGTAGGGCTATGTGTTTTGGAGGAAAAAAACCACCCTTTTTTTGCAGCTAGTTACAGATAACACTTTCAGAAAAGATTGGCGGAGCTGTTGCACTCTCCAGAAGTGATGGAAATATTCAAATGCCCCAAAAGTGAAACAAAAGCACCAGGTTTTGTTTGTAGGCTAACGTGTTGCTCCCCAATAGGATGGAGACAAGTTCTGGAGAATGCCAGAGTGCTACATTCGTGGCAGCACGATTAAATACCTGCGTATCCCTGATGAAATAATTGACATGGTGAAAGAAGAGGTGGTGTCCAAGGGCAGAGGCCGTGGTGGGATGCAACAGCAGAAGCAACAGAAGGGCCGTGGTGTTGGAGGTGCTGGACGAGGTAACGATCCTGTTTGTATTTCAGCTCGGAGAGGGTGAGCGGGATCCCTGCCTTTAAATTTCACCTCTTGTGCAAGGAATGGCTCTTCTCAGCTTTAAACCTGGGACTGCGTGTCTGGGAGAAGCTAGAGCCGCTCCTGTGTGAGATCTAGCTGAGCGAGCGTGTTGCCTCGCTTGTAAGGCAGCCTGTGCCAAAGAATAGAAGGGATTTGTGCCAGGGATGTGCCTCCCTCGTTACTGGGGTTGGGCAGGAGCTTAAGAGAGTCTGAACTTGGTTTCTACCCCTCCTGGCTGGTTTGGGAGCATGGCCCTACAAAACTGGTGTCTGTTAGCTTAACAACTCTGGGAGGGAAACAAATGGCTATTCTGTTTGAAAATAGACTGGGCTCTAACCATGGCAGCGATAGAAAAACATCATCTTTTCTCCCATTATAATGGGTCTTTTGATCTCCTGACTTGTTCATTTGTTTATTTTTTTTTAAATATCTGAGGGTTTGTGTTCCTCCTGCTTGACATGAATAATTCCTTTCTGATAAAAGGGGAGGTTGCCACTTATGAAGAAATAGGTCACCAAAACAACTCTTCCTTCCCTGTCCCACTTCATGGGGTTAGGTGATCTCGGAGCACTTCAACCTGGGGATGTATTTGCTCTTTTCTCCCCAAACTGCCCTGCTGGAAGCCCAAGAGCCGTTGCTCTCCTTTCCTGCTCACCCCTCCTGCCACGTCTTTGTGATTTTTGCTTTGTGGTCACCTCGCTCAGCCTCAGGGTTGCTCTCGATACAGGCTTAGCCTGCAGCAGGAGCTTAAAATCCTGAGTGTGCTCACTTGCTACAACAAAATTGGGTTTGGCCCAGGAAATCTTAGCTTTTAAAAGAAGCCCTGGGGACTGAGACACCGACGGGCAAAGTCTCTGTACAGAGCACCCTGGGCAGAGTCTCTCCACAGAGCACCCTTAACGAGCTGCCTGCATTTTGACTATGCAAGGAATCCTGGTAGGACAGCTGGGATCTACCTGGGGCCATCACGCCACGCTGGGACGCGCGATGTGCGGCGTCTCCGACTCCCAGGGACTTCTGGAGGAAAAACCCCTGCAATTGCTGCTGCCCATGCTACCTCCTGGAAGCTCCAAGCATGCAACAGTGACCTTTACAAATCTGAAGGCGCCTTTATTTTTCCTCCTTCCCTTTTCAGTGTCCAAAGCGCTTGGCATAACAGCTTTTTTGGATATGGTTATTTGGACAAACATTTTAGCTGAAATATTTTCTCTGCTGTGGAAATATCTACCTTGTGGAGAGCAGAGCTGAGCTCTGTTTGAGGTGGAGTTCCCTGCTGTTTTGATGTGCAGCTTAAATTCGCTGATGGAATATTTTAAAGGGAAGCTTCGGCATTTGCTAATTAGCTAAAAGGTTTGGCTCTCATTACTGAGACATGAAGGGAGGAGGAAAAAAAAAAAAGGCAGGACAATTTTGTTGAGAGGCCAGCAGGCAGAAGTAAAGCTATAATTGTGCACACAGTTGAAAGGATTATTGTTTCTGACACTGGTAATCCTTCGTCTTTTACTTCTTGGCTTGCCAAATTCAGAAGTACGGCAGTCTTTGCTCAGCTTCGCTGGGAGCAGCCGGAGCCCTGTGAGCATCCCAAGGACTGCAGGCTTAGGAGCAATTTTTTTTTTTTTTTTTTTTTTGCCTCTGGTCTAGGCATGCCTCCTCAATGAAGCAATCAGAGCAGAGGGCTCTAGAGAAGCAATTCTGCCTGGTGCCCAGACTGGGTCTCCTTTGGGTTCTGTCTTTTGTGCGGAGGTGGCTGGCAGGGTAGATCCACAGTCCCTTTATTGCTTGCACGCCAAGATAAAAATTACTGCCTAGAATAGCTTTCTGTTTGGGGTGAATCTGAGGGGAGTGCGGGGGTGGGCTCAGCAGCTCCCATGACAAAAGACGGTCGCAGCTCTCGGGTATGAGGACGCTCGTATGTCTGCAGCGGGTCTCGCCGCAGCTTCCCGGTTCCTGCCACCTCCCTGGCAGTGTGCTGTACCCAGTGCCCTCTCTGGAGTGGTGGATCGCTCTGACCAGCAGCGAGGCAGTGACAGAGGGACGTATTTTTTCTGTTTTGTAGCTGAGCAGTCTTCAAACTGAGTCACCCTCTTTGCTGCTTTTGGTTTGCCCTTACAGCTTTCAGGGGACACAGTGTAACCTCCTCATCCCACTGGATTTAAAACATGGTATCACTTCCTTGGTTCTATTTTTCAGAAGAAGTTCACTTCAATGTACGATGATAGCACAGCTAGCTAGAGGGCACGTTAACACCCCGGCGAGGTATCGCAGAACTTGCTGGCAAGGGGGGATAAGTTTATGCTCCTCATAAATATGGAGTCTGGAACTGACAAGGCTGAAATCGAAAAGTCCCGTTTCTGCTTCTAAGACTAGAAAACAGGCATGCATTTGGGTAAAACATAAATAGCCATAGAGCTCCAAGCAGCTGGGAGATGTTACTGGCTTACAGTGATGCTGTTACATCCGTGCTCTTTTCTTTCTGCCCTATAGGTGTGTTTGGTGGCCGTGGCCGAGGAATACCAGGCAGTGGAAGAGGCCAGCAGGAAAAAAAGCCAGGCAGACAATCAGCAAAGCAATGAGAGGCTGTCTGCACCCTGGCCGGGGACAGTGCTGCGATGCTGTTTGGTTTTTATCACCTCAGGATTGCCATGTGTTCAAAAGCGTTACCTTTCTACTCTTCCGTCAGTTGATCAGTGCCCGAATCGTGTAGTTTGGAAGCCCCTCACAATTTAATCTCGTAAAGTGGAGTTATTCACTCCTTGTAGTCAGCAAGTCATTGGAAATATTTAAAAAATCATTCCTGGTAAGGACCTAAGTTCTGCCTTCTCCTGAGAGTGAAAACACTCTTTAATTTTTCAGGGTCCCCAGGTTTAATTTAAAAGATTATCCTGTACAGTGGTATAAGAATGAAGGCAAACACTTTCTGGATTGTTTGGATTTTTTTTATACTTGAAACTTGGGAAACTTACTGCATTTGTAACGGATGCAAGTGTTTTGGTTTAAAAACACTGAACTTGAGGATATTGTATCTTTACCTGAGTAGTCTTAAAGGTTTGGGTTTTTTTAAAAACAACAAACTTTTAAGCTATTGCTTAGCTTCTATTTCTGGCCAGTCGGTTCTGTCTCTCTCCTATGGCTTAAAGGAGGACTTGGGATGAACATTGCATTGGCCTTCAAGGGTTGTTTCCAAGAGAGCTTTGTGATAAATGAGGATTTCCCAATTAATGTATTACTAATTTGACTTCAGGTTAGAAGCTTCCTTTAAAGGAAAGGGGTTTCTGTGTTTTCTTGCGGAAGGCTGGTGTGCCCCTTACTCTTCATGTGTGGGGGTTTTTTCTGAAAAGCAACCCAGCTGTTGATTTATGTTTTTTTCCCCCACTTTGAAAACACTCTCCCTCATGCCTGCAACACAAAGTCCTGAACTCTGACAATATTTCTCAAGCTTATTTCTTCTGGTACCTAGTGATTGACTTCACTGTACGTACTTGCCATTTCCTTTTCTAGTCACCGATTATCTTTCCCTGGGGACAAAGACCGGTGTGTGAGTGTGTCCTTCCTGTAGATTAAGAAAGCTCCTGTGAATTCCCAGGTCGGGTTGCTCCAGTCTTCCATCCCATGGGGTGCAGGGTCCCATGAGCAAAATGCGCCCGCAAAATATCCAGTCTGATCTGAACTGAATGTCTGCATGGGAGCATGGGGGGAAGGAAGAGGCTCTGGCCGTGCCTCAACCCCCTGAATGGATGAAATAGCTTAATTTTAGGGGAAAAGCTGATATTGTTACTTGCTCCGAACAGGTTTTTTTGTTTGTTTGTTTTGTTTTGTTTTTTACAACTGTTTCCCATGTTGAAGCCTACTCTCTGCCATCACCACGGTATTGAAAATGAGTAAAGAACATGCTTTTATATATACTTATTTTTTTAACGTTTATAGAACTTGTGCGCAGTGGTGAGTAGGAATAAATCGCCAACCTCTACAAAACGACTCCCTCTCTCTGTCTGCAACGGCGCTGAGCCCTGCCTGACCCCACGCGCGCTCCTGCAGCCAGCCGGCTTTGCCTAAACCGTTGCTCGAGCCCAGGTATAAGTAATAAATCCCCAAGCAGATGGGCTAAACCTTTGGTTTCTAATAACAGCCACGTGTTTTCTGCAGCCACCTTTCCTTGGCGAGGCGTTAACCGTCAGCGCCAGCGCTCGATCCCCATCCCGGGCAAGCTGGCTTCTGCCAAGGAGCCAATTCCAGGCGATGGGAACAGGGCACGCGTGTCCTCCCTCCTGGAAACTCGGTCTCAACGTAAACACTCGTGTGGCATTTTAACAAAGCCCAAGCTGAGCCCTGTGTCAGACTTTCCCTTCCCAACCTGCTCCCTCCCTTTCGAGTCCCTCCAGCCACAGAAACTCCATGTGTTACAGCTGCCCTGGTGAAAAAGGAAACGACTGCAGCGCTGTCTGGATTTAAGGTCTGTTCTGGCCAGATAAATCTTCACCGCAACAATGGGACCTTTGGCTTCGGCTCAGGGTAGAGTCCTCCAAGTATGCCTTATCTCCTGGCGAAGCTCTGGGGTCAGGTGTTGGAGCTCGTTAAGTTCTGCTTTTGTTTAATTACAGCCTTCCCTGCTTGTCTCCCCCCTTCCTTTTTCCACCTCTGTAGGAAAATTTTTGTCCCACGCTGTGGCGCAGCCCCTGCGAGGGCAATTGGCCCCACGTGGCAGCAGGTTGGGTGGAAGATGGCTCCATGTAAGAGCGGCATCGAGCCTCGGCATCGACGTGACGCTCATCTTTGGGCCTTTCTGCCCCAAAAACGGGTGTCTGGGGCTGTCGTGTGCTCCAGCCCTGCCCCACAGCAGCGCAGCAAGGGGTGTGGGGAGGCGAGCCAAGCTGAAAAAAAAAAAAGGCAACCCAAACCCCAAACCAGGGAGGAGCAAGATAAAAGCAACAACCAGAGAGGAGGAAAAAGGTCTGAGCCTTGCTGCCGGCGTGGGTGGGTGTGCGCAGCCTGGCAGGGCGAACGTGTCCCGGCCGGAAAGACGGGCTGGGTTGGGGGGGGACCAAGCAAAGGCCACCGTGGAAACCCTCCCTTGCTCCTTTTCCCCTTGATGTTTTCATGGTGGCCGAGCTGGTGGCAGCTCCGGCAGCCGTGGGGCCGTGTCTCCGGCGCTGGTGCTGTGGCATGGCGCTGCTGGCCGCCCCACGGTGACTCATAACTTCTGTGCCTCGCCGGGGAGGCAGCACAGGAATAGTTACACACCAGCCGCCTGCGACGCGGAGGGAGTGGCTGCCGAAATATTTCAGGGTTGCGCTAAGCAACTAAAAATACACGTCAAACCCTCCTCCTCCTCCTTTTTCCTTTTAAAACGTGTTTTCTTTCTTTCTATTTTTTTTTTTTTAAGTTCTTGTTTTTGATTGTTGGAGGCCCCTGCGTCTGGGGGCAACGCGGCCCCTCGGGGCTTCCTCGGGGACCTGTGTGGGTTTGGGGCAGGCGCTGGCGGCCGGCGACTTCTTGTTTTCCCGGCTTGGTTCCTCTCTCCCTCCCTGCGGCGATGACTAAGAGGCGGCTTCCCCTGTGTGCCCGGTGCCCGGGGTGCAAATCCCGGGGTGGCAAACGCTCTCCTGCTTGTTCCCATTCTGGGGGAAGGCTCGGTGTGCCAGGAGGGCAGGGGGATGCAGGTGCATCCACAGTAACTCGTGGGCATCTCGGCATCTTGCTTTGGGTCCTGCCCATGTCCTCGGTCAGAGCTGTGAGTGTCAAGCGCCAGCGCGGCACCTTGTCTCGGCTCCCGGCTGGAGCGGCGGAGCGGGATCGGGTGCTGCCGGTGTAATGGAACCAGTTGCACTCAGGGAACGGTCCCGTTGGGGCCGAGGAAATGGGGAGAGCAGGAACCGCGTGGGGACCCACCGCACCAGCTCTGGTGAACGTGGCCCCGCTCAAGGCTCGTCGTGCCTCGCCGAGGTCCGGCGGCGGCGGCGTGGGTTCATCCGAAATCCTTGCTGCCTGCTCCGGGGTAAATATAGCCCGGCTGGCAGGTGGCAAGGCGCAGCGTGACTCAGTGGGCGCTCGCGGGGCCGAGCTGGGCTCCGACGCCTCTGGGAATAGCAGCTTCGGTCCCCAGCCGAGGTGATGGTGGCACTCGCCACCGGCTCCGTGGACGGGGACCGCCCCACTCGTGCTCCCCACGGGTCTGCCCTCCCGGCAGGCGGAAGGGGCCGATGAATCATGACCCTCATTAAACGCTCATTAGGAAAATGAAGATGCCGGCTTGCCGCGGGCATCGGGCTGCCACCTGCGAGGCAACCTGCGGTGTCTCCGGTTTGGGGACAAGGGACGTGCGGGACGAGCACCAGCGGTGACAGGGTGGGAGCATGTGGGGGGGGGGACACACAACAGCGTGAGCACCCCGGGGTGCTGCGACCCTCAGGACAAGATGCCGGGGGGCGGTGGGGTTTTGCCGGCGGCTGGCCCCGGCGGGAGCGGGGCTCGTGGCTCGCATCCCTGGCCACCGGCCAGCCGCTCTTCCAAGGGAGGCCCTGGGGCCGGTTCGTTCCTCCCTGCAACCGATTAAAGCACCTACGGCCAAAGCTGGTTCTCATTTCGTCCCGCCGCAGCCCGGATTGCGATGGGCGGGGGGACCCAACACATGGCACATGGGGGTGCCCGTGGGGCATACACCAGTGACTGTGGGGTGCAGGCAGCCGTGCCCACGGGGGCATTCCCAGCCCGGGATGGGGGATCCCTGTGCGGTGTCGGGGTGAAGGGAGCTGCCCCCCGCCCCGGTCCCTGTCTGTGTGTGTGTGTCCGTGTCCCCCCCCACCCAAGTCCTTGTCCCTCGCTGGCCGGGTTTCGTCAGGACGGAAAGTCTGAACCTGCCGGTCCAGCCGCCGGCCGCACCCCTAATGACGGGTTTGCAGCAGAAACATGGACGGCGCCTTCACCTGGGCGCTCCTCACCGGCTCGACCCGCCGAGGACACCGGCGCCTCTGCCACCCTCCCGGGGTCGGGACACCGGGGCTGGCGGGGATGGGAGGACGCCAGGCACGGGGCTTGGTCACGCTCTAGTTTATTTGAGGTTTAATCGACTGAGTTTATTTGGGATTTAATTAATTGCAGCTGTGGGGGGAGGGGAGGTCGACGTCAGTCTCGTGCCTCGGTTTCCCCAGTGCCGGCACCGCGTGTCCCGGCCCCATCCTGGTTGTCACCTGTGTTCCCTGCGCCCTCCCCGCAGCCAGGGCTGAGCTGTGCCGTGGCCTGTGCCGTGTGCCGCCCCCGTGCCCGATGCCGTGCCGTCCCCACGC
>NW_010972593.1:45002-46213 GCF_000737465.1 Haliaeetus leucocephalus
GGGGAGGGGAACCCAGCTGCTGGTCCTGGCTGTGGCTGCTGTCCTGCCAGAACTCTTGGGGGGCAGCTGGTGCCTCCATGGGGTGCTTCACCAACACCACCACCCACCCCACACGCACTGTCCTGGCACCCTCGGGTCACCCCACGGGACCCGGTTGAGCCCCAGCAAAGGCTGGGCCTCCGCAGCTCCTCCCCGGACTTCGGCAACCGGCCTTCGCTTCCCGGCACCACGGTCGCTGCTCCTCCTCCTCCTTGTCCTCTTCGTGTCCCCCACCTGCGAGGCCTGGTCCCCGCTCCATCCCACCGAATGGCACCAGAGGGACAGACCCTCTTTTCCCTGGAGCGTTTGGGGACGGTGGCACTCGACAGCAGGGAGATCGGCCTGGCAGCCGTTGGCCTGCACTGGCCTGTTTCAGCCGTGGCGTGCCGAGCTGTGCCATACTGTGCCAACACCCAGGATCGCCCTGCTGGCAGGCAGCCCGGCATGCTGGGGCCCTGCCATGGGTGGTGGCGGGGGAGAGCGCGGCCTCCCCGGGGACCTGGTACGGTGCCGGGCCGGCTGCGGTTTGCCGTGCGGAAGCGCCCTTCCCCGCCGCGCGGAAGCAGCCCTGTCCCGGCATGGCCATGCTGCGCCCCGGATGTGGTGTTATTTCGGCACGGAGACAGACGGGGTGGTGCCCCCCGGTCGTCCCCCCAGCGCAGCCCCACGGCTGCCTCCAGGAGCAGCTCCGGTGTCCCCATGTCCCCACATGCCCACATTTCCAGGTCCCTGTGTCCCCAAGTCCCTGTGTGCCAACATCCCCAAGTCCCAAAATCCCGATGTCCCCAGATCCCGTTGTCCCCACGTTTCCCATCCCCGTGTCCCCACCCTGACCCTTGTCCTCCTCGGGGTGATGCAGGCAGGGTTGGTGCCTGGGGTGGCCTCACGTTCCGGGGGAAACTGAGGCACGGTATGTACGTGTGTGTCTCTGTTGCCGGACCGGGTTGGGGGGGGGGGTGTGTGTGAGATCCTCCCGGGGTCCGCAGGGTCCCCGGGGCTGCGGCACAGTCCCGGGAGCTGGCAGGGAGCGTTGGCAGGCGGGATCGCCCCCGCCTCCCCCGGGGCGGATAAAGGCGGCGGGTGGACGGTGTGTCCCCGGGACGGCGGCATGGCCCGGGGCCCGCTCCTCCTGCTGCTCTGCTGTGCCTCTGCTCTGCTGGCTGCAGGTACCG
>NW_010972593.1:47276-49443 GCF_000737465.1 Haliaeetus leucocephalus
GTGCCGGGCTGGCACATGTCCCTGTGCCGTGGCACGTGCCCGCTGCTGTCGCGTTGCTTTGCTCGTCCCCAGCGGCTCTGTGCCCGTGCTGCAACAGCTTGGGAGGCTCTTCCTGACCCTGGATTTCTGGGATCTGATAATGGCTAAATCCCAGTTTTCTGGTCCTCTGTATATGGTGAAACCACCTGGAAAATGAGCACCGCAAGGCTGGGAGCTGGGGCAGGCACCGCTGCCCTTTCTGGACCCCCGCCTGCCCCCCCCCACCCACCAGGGCCCTGCCATGTCCTTGCTGACCAGTTCTCTCCTCCACACTTCAGAGTCAGGACATGGCATCGATGCCAGCAGCCCAGTGTCTCTAAGCAGCTCAGGGATAACTGTGGTACCGTCTCCATCCATGACATCGGCATCAGCAACACCATCTCCACCCAACACGACCACGGCACTGTCTCCATCCACGAAACCCAGCTCAGCAACACCTTCATCTCCACTCAACACGACCACGGCACTGTCTCCATCCACGAAACCCAGCTCAGCAACACCTTCATCTCCACTCTACATGACCACGGCACCGTCTCCATCCCACCCAACTGTTCCCAGCTCCCCAGCCACAGGGCATCCATCCAGCTCGACGGCAGCACCAGCCCCGACCTCACCTGGACCCTCCGGGCCCCCTCCTGCTCCCAGCTCGCCAGCGCTCACTGTGAGCCCCAGTCCCACCAGCACCTTGGCCACCAGCTCCAGAACAACACCGGTCATTGGCACCAGCACCGCAGCTGGCAACTCAGGTGAGAGCCAGGCTGGGGGGGCACTGTGCAGGCAGGGAACCCCCAAACCTGCCCATGGCCATGGGCATGGCAGCAGCCCCGGGTACCCCCTAGACCCCCCACTCAGGGGCTGTGCCCAGAGCCCCCCTAGGCTGCCTCGTCCTCCTTGGGGGGGGGATTTGAGAGCTCCCCCTTTCTCCCCCAGCCTCTGTATAGCAGGACCCCAGCCAGGGAGGGTGGGGGGGCCCCAGATTGGTCCCCCGTGGGTGGAGGTGACATGGGAGCTGGGTGCCAGGTCTGTGAGCGGTGGGATGGTGGTGGTGGGGGGAGCTGGAGCCAGTCCTGAGCCCCCTTCTCGCCCCGAGAGCTGCCGCCGCGGTGCTCGGAGGCCGGACACAAGGCTCGGCAGTGCCGGGGGGGTCACAGGGTGCCTGTCTCACCCCTGCAGCGCAGCCCCCTGCCAAGCCTGACCCCGGCGTGGTCATCGTCATCTGCCTCTTTGTCTGCGTACTGGTGGGGGAAGCAGCGATATTGCTGGTGTGGCTGTGCCGGCGTCGGACCCCCGGCTTCCATCACCTGGACGAGGTGCCCATGGTACATGGAGGGGGGGACCGGGGAGCAGCGGGGGGGCCAGTGGGGCCAGGCTGTGGGTGCTCACCCTGCTCTCTCTCTTCCTTAGAGCAAGGTGACAGAAGGGTCCCCCATCACCCACCAGGCACCCAGATGACCCCCCCCCCCCCAGCCCCCCAGGCTCCCCACACGGCTGAATAAAGAAGCTGCTGCCTTGGCTCTGGTTTCCCGCTTGTCGTATGCTCTGCTCCCCGCCTAGGGAAAACCCCCGGTCCCGGGGGAGAGGCCCTGACAGTTTTCGGGGTCCCCCACACCGGGCTGGAGACCCTGGGGTGCCCCTAGGCCGGACAGGGTGGGTGCGGGTTGCGGTGCAGTGGTGCGCAAGGTGGTGGGGGCCGCGTAGGCCCCCCCGGCGGGGTGGGATGGGAGGGAGCGAGCGGCCAGGCACGCACGTCGCCTTCCTTCTGCTCCGTTGCACTCAGCCGGGGCCGCGGCACGTTGCGAGGACCGTGGCACACCGCGAGGACCGGGCACCGGTAAGGGGCTGCGGGCGAGGGTGGGGGGCTGGCGGCAACACGGACCCCCGTGCCGGGGCTCGGCATCCCCCAGCCTTGGGTTAAGGCTGCTCCCGGTACCGGCCGGAACGCGGGGGACTCAACCCCAGGGGATGGGGGGGGGCTCCGTAGGCACAACCGGCTGAGCCACCGGTTCCCCGGGGACGGTGGGTAACGGGTGCCCGTGGTTGATCATTAACGTGGTGCCAGCGGGTTCGCGGTGTGGTGGGTGCTGCGGGCTGGGGGGGGCCATCCCCGTGGCCTCGGGTCTACGTCCCC
>NW_010972593.1:49629-61446 GCF_000737465.1 Haliaeetus leucocephalus
GACACGACCGGGGGGGGTGTTCCCGAAGGGGGGGTCCCCGGTACGAACGTCCGAGCGCCGGGCCCCCGGGCAGCAATAACCGGGATGGCGGCGCTCAGCAGGAGTTAATTATCCCCTTAATGGGCGGTTAATTATTAGTCACCTCTGTGTAATTGCGCGCCGGCTCCGGGGGTTTTTCCGGTGGAGTTCCTGGGGGGGGGTCCCCCCTCCGGTGGCGACGGGGGGTGTCCCGGTGGCTCCGTGCGCTATGGACCGAGCCGGTCCCGGTACATCGGCTACGTCCTTGGCCCCGGTGTCCCCCCCCGGCCCCGGCGGCCCCCCCGCCCCCCCCGGGCCCCGGTGCCCCGGTGTGCAGCGCGGCACCGTGCTCGGCAGGGGGAGCCCGCGCGCTACCGGCGCCCGGTGATGGGGAGGGGGGGTCCCCGGGGGAGGGAGGGACCCCCGTGGTGCGGGGGGGGGACGACAAACACAGAAGACACCGGGCAGCAGCACCCTGCAGAGGTCCCCGGTACCGGTGCCCCTCACCGCCGCCCCGTTTCCCCACAGCGCTGCCGCGAAGCCACCGATATCGCCCCGTCGGGACCGGGACCGGGACCGGGAACGGCGGTAGGCGCCGTCCGACGGCGTTTCTCCGGGAGCCCCTTGCTGCCGCCGTTGGGATGCCGGTTGGCGGAGGGAGCCCGCGGTCCCGAGCCCGAGGGTACCCGGGTGGTCTTCACCATCGAGGAGAGCGGCCCCAGCAGCGGCGACGAATCCGAACCCCCCCGGTAAGAGTGGAACGGGGAGGGAGGGGAAGTGTTTGCTGGCTCCGGTGGTACCGGGATGGAGTTACCGGACAGGTCGCTGCCGTCGGTACCGCCTCCGGTTTCAGCACCGGCGGGCGGACAGCGGCTCCGGGGCACCGGCACCGGCACCGGCAGAGCACCCGCTGCGGCACCGCTGGGCTCGGGACAAAGCCCTCTGTCACCGGCACCGCTGCTCCGGCCCCGGCATGTCCGTCCTGATCAGCGTCTGTCCCCGTCACCTCCATCCTCAACAGCCCTGTCCCTGTCCCCTCCGTCCCCGTCACCTCCATCCCCATCACCCCATCCCTGTCACCCTGTCCCCATCACCTCCGTCCTCAACGCCCTCGTCCCTGTCCCCCATGTCCCCTCCATCTCCACCGACTCCATCCTCATCACCTCCGTCCCCATCACCCCCATCCCTGTCCCCCATGTCCCCTCCATCTCCACCGACTCCGTCCCCATCACCCCCATCCCTGTCACCCTGTCCCCATCACCCATCCCGGTCCCCATCCCCTGTCCTCATCCTCCTGACCCGCTCCTTGTCCCTGTCCCCTGTCCCAGCCAGGCTGGCCTGGCCCTGGTTGGAGATGACCTCGGTCCCTCCCGCTTGTGGCTCGGCCCCAGCTGTGCTGCTGCAGGGTTATTTTTGGGCCATTCCCCCCCCCCACACACACTCCCTGTGCGTGTCCCAGCCCGGCTTGTGGGGACAACACGGGGCTGGCACAGCCGAGGGACCTGGCTCCGGTGTCACTCCCTGTCCACTCCCTGCACAGACACGTGTCCGGTGGGGACAGCCGCAGCCTGGGAGGGGACAGGGACTGGCTGTCCTGGGGACGAGGACTGGCTGTCCTGCGGCCAGTCCTGCCCCAGCTGTCCCAGGGACTGCTGGCTGCCAGGCAGCCCGGGGGGGGGGCCAGCTCTGCCCCCGCCCCACCATCCCCCAGTGTCCCTCTGTCCCGGTGTCCCTCTGCCCTGATGTCCCCATGATCGTGCTTGCAGTCCCTCAGAAGTGAGGGGGCCCCCTCCACCAGGACCCCTATCTGGTGGGTTTCGGGGTCCCTGCAGGTGCTGCCATGGCGGGGGGGGGCCCATTGCCATCCCTCCTGGGTCCCTGCCAACTGCTGGATATTTTTGTGGCAGTCGGGAACAGCAGGTATCCATCCAGCTGCCTCAGCGGGGCCGTGGCGTCGGGCTGGGCAGATGCCAGCTCCCACGGCCGGGCCAGTGGCTCCCCCACGGGTGCCACTGCCACCGGCCGGGCCTCATCCTGCTGCTCCCTGTCCCCATCAGGCACGGCCCCAGGAGGGGGCTTGGCACGGCAGCAAGGGGGGGCTGGGGGCACAATGTGAGCCCTGGGGCGGGTTTGGCTCTCACAGGTCCCTCAGTGGCACCGTGGCACGGCCACACCGCATGTCTGGGATGCTCCAGGGTCAGACACGTCACTTGGTGGCACCATGGCATGGCCACACCATGTGTCTGGCATGCTCCAGGCTCAGCCGTGTCTCTCCGTGGCACCGTGGTGTGGCCACACAGTGTGTCTGGGATGCTCCAGGTACTGACATGTCCCTTGGTGGCACCGTGGCACGGCCACACCGTGTGTCTGGGATGCTCCAGGCTCAGCCGTGTCTCTCCGTGGCACTGTGGCATGTCCACACTGCGTGTCCGGGATGCTCCAGGCTCAGCCATGTCCCTCGGTGGCACCACGGCACGGCCACTCTGTATGTCCGGGTCGCTTTTGCCGTGTGTGTCCGGACAGAGCACCCCTGCCCTTTCGGGAGCAGCTGCAACCTCGGGGACAGCAGGGTGGCCGGTGGCACAGGGCCAGCGAGGGACCACGTGCCCGAGCAGCCGGGTGCACACCGGGCCGATGCAGCCGGGGGGGGGGACCCGTTCCATGTGCCGACTGCCGGAGCCAGACAGTTGTTTAATTTCCCAGGCGCTGGGCGGGAGGGGGATGGAAAGTTTCCCCGGGGCCGCCGGGGCAGGGGCTGGGACGGCCGCACGCTTCCTGCTCTGCACCGGCGGGCAGCGTGGCCTCGCCGCCGTGCCAGGGGTTCCCTGAGCTGCGCCATGCTGCCCACCGCACAACACTCGCCGGGGACTTCACCGGCGGCGTCCCCCCGCAATTCCCCCCGCAATTCCCCCGTCCTCTTCAGGAAACTCTTGATGAACCAGAGCATCCGCCTGCAGCGGCGCTTCACCGTGGCGCATCCCCTCTGGTAAGGGGGGGGACGCCGGCGGGTCCCCGGCAAGGGGCCACGCTCGGCCCCCGGGTGGGCGGGAGGAGGCACCGGGCTGCGATGCCGGGACGGGGTCAGTATGGCCCCCCCCCCGCCCCCCACCACTGTGTCACGTTCCCAGGGCTGTGGGGACGTGGGGGATGAGCAGGGGACAGCGGGGGTCACCACGCAGCCGGGGGCTGAGCCAGGCAGGGGGGAGCCGCCGGTTGAGCGTGGCTGAGCACTGGCGCACTCATTGCAGCGATGGCCAGGCAGGGACCTGGCAGATGTGACGGGCGTCTGCCCCACAGTGGCGGGGGGGCCGTGGCGGGGAGGGAGAGGGACTTTTCCCGGCACAGCAAGCCACCAAACCACCCACCGCAGCACAGCCGGGCACCTCACCGTGCCCCCCCCCCCCTCCCCGGAAGATATACAGGGGTTGTTTCGGGGTGCCCCCTGCCCACACCCCGGTGTGCCAGTGGGTGCCGGCCCCACCTGCGTGGGCGCCGTGGGGATCAGCAGATCCCTCCTCAGCAGCAACAGCATCTATTTATAGCGGCCCCCGGCCCCCCCCCTCATCACCACTGCCATCCGGCACCGCCTGGCGGTTATTAATGCCGACAGCCTGTCACCGAAAAAAAAAGGGGGGGGGGATTGATTCGGCACCAGCCCTGTGGTGGGGGGCTCGTGTCCCCCCCTGCCCTCCCTGGGGAGTCGGGGTTGTCCCCTGGGGTGGCAGAGGGGGGGGTCAGAGGTGGTGGCACGGGGCCGGGAACAGACACGGGCCTCACCAGCGAGGCCGTCGGAGCCACAATGCGGCTTTGTGTCCCCGGTACCATCGGGGACGTGAAGCAGAGGCAGGAAAACAAGGGGCTGCGGGACGGTATGACGCGGTGCCTGGCTGGCACTGCCGCTGCTGGGGACGGCCACGCCGTGGGGATCGGGGTTACCGGCGGCGTTGCCGAAGCGGGGAGATGCTGCCGGGCAATCGGTGTCCGTCCCGGAGGCATTCCTGCATCGGGTAGGTGCCGAGTTCCCAGCGGCGCGATGGGGATGGGGTGGTCCCAGTGGTACCCCCCGCTTTCCCAGTTCACCCAGTGCACCGGGGTGGCTCGTTCCCGTCTCCCCGCAGCGGTGGCGGCTGCAGGAAGGGACAGGGGCCGGGTGGCCCTCGCCGTGTCCCCGCGCGCAGTCTTTCCCATGACCCCGAGGCCAGTGGAGCAGGAGGGGGGTGAGGCGGCCATGGCCACCACGGGGACACCGCAGGTTCACTGTCCCCATCCCCCGTCCCTCCACAGACCTGCGTGGCTGCCAGGTGGCTCCGGTTGGGGTGTCCCCAGCCCGCCACCAGCACGTCCCCAAGGGTCAGGGTTTGGTTTTCCCGGCGGTTTCTGTCCTTTGACGTCCCCTGGCTCTGTGCCGTGGCAGGGACGCTGTCCCCCTCCGTGGGACACAATGCCCGGAGCCAGGGTTGATGGAGGTTTTGGGACTTTTGAGGACTTGGGACAATCGGGGACCGTGGTGCTGGGGACAGGGAGGGGATGGGGCAGGCAGGGGCCAGCCCTTCCTGGGGTCTCTGGAGCCGGGGGCTTCGGGGCAGGGGGTCCTGTCCCACCTGGGTGACATGGGACAACCTGCCTTTGCTGGCCGGTGTCCCCAGTCCCAGACTCCACTGCGCTGGCAGGGTGCTGAGGGGGTCCGTGTGCACTGAGTTGTGCCTGTTCTCAGCACCGGGGTGAAGGAACCAGTGGGGCCAGACTGGGCAGTGGCTGGTGTCACCGCAGGGGCCACCGAGCCAGGGCGTGCTGGGCTGAGCGGGACGGTGGCACAGAGAGCCTGGCAAACCTGGCGGCATCCCTGGGCTGTGTCCCCGCGCCCGTTGGCTGAGGTCCCTAGGCCACCCGCCCCGTGCCAGCCTCGTCCCCTCTCCCCTCGCAGCTTTGACCTGGAGAATGGCCCCCCCGGCCGGGGCACGCTGGACCCCCAGGCCAGCCCGGGTGCAGGGCTGGTCCTGCAAGGCACCTTCCCCCATGGCCAGCGCCGCGAGTCCTTCCTTTACCGCTCCGACAGCGACTACGACTTGTCCCCGAAAGCCATGTCCCGCAACTCCTCCATCGCCAGCGACCTGTGAGTGTGTCCCGTCCCCCCCCCACTGACTCCCCTGGGACCCCCGGTCCCCTCCCTGAGGCTCACACTCCCTTTGTTCCTGCAGGCATGGAGAAGACATGATCGTCACGCCGTTTGCCCAGGTAGGTGCTGTCCCCACACCCCGGTAAGGAGGGGACACGGCCATGCACCCAGCACCGGGGTGGGTGTCCCAGGGTGGTCTGGCCAGCCCCAGTCCCCTTTCGCCTCCCAGGTCCTGGCCAGCCTCCGCACCGTCCGGAGCAACCTGACCCACCTCCAGGACCGCACCGGCAACAAGTGAGTCGGCTGTGGGATGGCGAGGGCGAGGGTCTCACCTGGGTGGGGGACTCCGACCCGTGGCAAGAGATGGGCGCTGCCCTGGGGGTCCTGGTCGCTCAGCCCCTCCGTGTTTTTACAGGCGAGCGTCGAGCAGCAGCCTGCCCTCCGGGAGCAAGGCCAGCCTCGCTGGTGAGTGCCGGAGAAGGAGGGGGAAGATGGGGAGGATGCTTTTGGTACGAGCTGTCTGTCCCTATATCCCCAGGGATGGGTCCCGCTGGGCCCTGGGTGGGGGGAGCAGAGCTGCAGCTTTGCCCTTTGGGATCCATGTCTGGTTTTCGGCAGCTCCTCCCGCCTGGCCGCCCTTCGCGCCGCGGCGGCGGTGGAAAGGCTCCCGTTGACGTCAAACCTTCCATTAATAAAACCCAGGCGGTGAGCGGGGCCCCACGGGAGCCTGGCTGCCCTGGGGCTGGCCGTCACCCCACGGGGACGGCATGGCATGCCGTGTGCCAGGGCTGCTGTACGATGAGGATTGTGTGACAGGGCTGAGACCCGCTGCCTGGGGATGCTCGACCCCGGCCCCCGGCCCCAGCCAGTGCCCCGCATCCCCCTGTGCCCCCGTCCGCCCCGCTCAGGGGGTGATGTGAGCAGCCAAGCCGGTGAACCCCCGGGCTTGGTGTGGCACAACCAACCGCCGGGGCTCGGGGCGCCGTGGCCGGGACCCTGCGTGTGCCCCCGTGCTGGGTTGCCGTGCCATTGGCAGATCCCTTGCCAAGCTGGTGGGTGCCCCTGGCAGAAGATGCCCATCAGAAGCTTTCGCGGGAGACTCTGGAGGAGCTGGACTGGTGCCTGGACCAGCTGGAGACGTTGCAGACCAGGCACTCGGTCAGCGAGATGGCCTCTAACAAGGTAAGGGTCCCTGGCACAGAGTCCCCCATCACCCTGGGGGGTACCCCTGTACCACAGACCCCCCTGGGATGGGCAGCGGGGGGTCCTGCTTGCCCCCTGCACCGCTGAGCCCTGCCTGCTGCCCGCAGTTCAGAAGGATGCTGAACCGGGAGCTGACACACCTCTCGGAGACCAGCCGCTCCGGGAACCAAGTCTCCGAGTACATCTCCAGCACTTTCCTGGGTGAGGACCCTCCCCTGGGGACACCGCCTGGTGTCACCTCTCTGCCAGCAGCAGGGTGGGCTTCGCACCTGGGCACGAATCCTGTGGTACTGGGTGCCCGCTGGGATGGTGCCAGTGGCTGGTGCTGCTTGCTTCTTGCAAAGAAATTTAAAGGGGGAGTGGAGGGGGGGGCTTTCCCAGGTGTCCCCATGGGATTTGCTGTCTTGGGGGGTGTCACAGCCTTTGTCATGGCTGGGAATGCTGGTGCATACTGGTGCATACTGGTGTATATCGGTGCACTGGGGCTGTCCCTGTGGTCCCGAAGGGTGCCCAGGGCAGGGTCTGGGTCCTATGGCAGGCGGTTGGCCCCGTGCAGGGGGGTGAGGGAAAGCGTTGGGTATCCCCCATGAAGCCCCCCCCCCCGTTGCCATGGCGTTGCGGTGCTATCCTTGCCAGCTGACATCATCAGCATGACCGGGGAGAGGGATGCTGGGGAGGGGGAGTGGGATCAGGCTCCCACCCTGCTCACGGCCCCCCATGCCGGCCCAGACAAGCAGCATGAGGTGGAGATCCCCTCGGCGCTGGCCAAGGACAAGGAGAAGGAGCGGAGGAAGCGCCCCATGTCCCAGATCAGCGGCGTCAGGAAGCTCACGCACGGCTCCAGCCTTGCCGCTGCCGGCATCCCCCGTTTTGGGGTGCGGACGGACCAGGAGGGGTTGCTGGCCAAGGTGGGCCCCAGCGTGGGTGACCCGGCTGACTGTGGGGTCCCCGGCGCTGGCCCCGCATGGACGCCTGTCCCTCTGGTCCCCAGGAGCTGGAGGACACCAACAAGTGGGGGCTCAATGTGTTTAAAGTCGCCGAGTACTCGGGCAACCGCCCGCTGACGGTCATCATGTACAGCATCTTCCAGGTGAGCATCCCAACAGGATGTCCCCGTCCCTGTGCCTGGATGGGGACGAGCCACCTCCTGCCTCCCTGCAGGAGCGTGACCTGATGAAGACCTTCCGCATCCCTGTCAACACCTTCATCACCTACATGCTGACTCTGGAGGACCACTACCACGCTGACGTGGCCTACCACAACAACATCCACGCTGCTGACGTGGCTCAGTCCACCCATGTCCTCCTCTCCACGCCTGCGCTGGAGGTGAGCCCTGATTGCCCGAGGCCACCAAGTGTGTCTGGCGGGGCCATAACACACCTGCAATGCCTTTTTTTACCATTCCTAGGCTGTCTTCACAGACCTGGAGATCATGGCTGCCATCTTCGCCAGCGCCATCCATGATGTTGACCACCCTGGTGTCTCCAACCAGTTCCTCATCAACACCAGTGAGCCAGGGTGCAGGGATGGAGCTGGGGGGGCGCGGGGGACCCCGGCATCCAGGAGCCACTTTGGGGTGACCGGTGCCATCTCGCAGACTCGGAGCTGGCGCTGATGTACAACGACGCCTCAGTGCTGGAGAACCACCATCTGGCCGTGGGCTTCAAGCTTCTTCAGGAGGAGAACTGCGACATCTTCCAAAACCTGAGCAAGAAGCAGAGGCAGTCACTCCGCAAAATGGTCATTGACATGGTATGGGGTCGGGGGGGGGATCTGGGCTGGGGGGGCTTTGTGGTGGGGTCAGGCTGAGCCCCATTCCTGCCTTGCCCTGCCCAGGTGCTGGCCACGGACATGTCCAAGCACATGAATCTACTGGCGGATTTGAAAACCATGGTGGAGACCAAGAAGGTGACCAGCCTAGGGGTGCTGCTGCTGGACAACTACTCGGACCGGATCCAGGTGGGTGTGGGGACACAGGTGGGGAAACCTTCCTGGAATTGCAGGTGTTGGTCCTGGCTCCGGCCAGGGCTGCCAGGATGTCCTGTTTGGTGCCACCACCCCTCCCAACCCCAGTTAGCCATGGCCAAGGAGGTTCCTGGCGCAGGGGTGGTGGCTCTGGGGGACAAAGGACTTTTTAGGTAAGCGATGCCGTGGCTGTGTCCGCAGGTCCTGCAGAACATGGTGCACTGCGCCGACCTCAGCAACCCCACGAAGCCGCTGGAGTTGTACCGGCAATGGACTGACCGCATCATGGTGGAGTTCTTCCGCCAAGGCGATCGGGAACGGGAGAAGGGGATGGAGATTAGCCCCATGTGCGACAAGCACACCGCCTCCGTGGAGAAGTCCCAGGTGGGGCAGCGGTGTGGGGTTGGGGGGGAGGCCACAGAGTCGGGCTGGGGGCTCAGGTCTGTCTTCCCCCAGGTGGGCTTCATCGACTTCATCGCCCACCCGCTGTGGGAGACGTGGGCCGACCTGGTGCACCCCGATGCCCAGGAGATCCTGGACACGCTGGAGGACAACCGGGAATGGTACCAGAGCATGATCCCGCGCAGCCCATCCCCACCGCCCGAGGGACCTGGAGTGTCCCCCGCCACCACCGACAAGTTCCAGTTCGAGCTGACGCTGGAGGAGGAGGGTGAGTCGGACACAGAGCTGGAAGGGGCCGAAAGCCCCTTGGATGAGGACAACAGCGGCTCCAAGACACCAGCCACAGACGACTCGGAGTTGGCCGACACCGAGCATCTGTCACCCGGCCCCGGGGACCAAGATTCACCTGTCACCCACCCCAGGGACGTGGACAACCGGCAGGCGCTGGAGGGGACGCTGCCGAAGGATGGCGGTGGTGGCGGGTGCTCGGTGCTGGGGCCTGAGGGCAGCCAGGGCCTGTGCTTGGACACAGAGGGCAACGTCACATTCCTGCCCCTGAGCACGTAGCAGCACTGGCCGGTGGGTCCCCTCGCTGCCATGGGGACGTGGGACTGGGCGCTGCCCTGGCAAGAGCTGGGGGCAGTGGGCTGGCAGTGGAGAGCACCGGCACCGCAGGGACCGGGGTGGCCGCCAGGACATGGAAGAATCCTAAGCGTGTCCCCATGCAGGAGCTGGGCAGGTCCTGATGGGCACAAGGATGCTGCTTGCCCTCTCCCAGCAACTGTCCCCTGCTCCCATCCAGCGTCCCTGTCCCCTTCAGACAGGGCTTGGGGACACTGTGCTCCTGCCCCATCGCAGCCCTGGGGACATCATGCCCCACAGGGCTCCAGGAGGAGGTCCCCCACGGGGCCAGGCGTAGGCAAAAGCATTTCGGCGTCTCTCTGGTTGGCCCCTTGCAGAACAGCAGCCCCACGGCGGGACGGCGAGGTGGGTGAAGGGTGCTGGAGACAGACCCCAGCACGAGGGACCTCAGTGTGGCCAGGCACCAGGGCACAGCACAGGCACGAGTCAGTGGTTTATTTATTTGGGGATAGGTTCACTTTTTAAAGCCTTTTGTAGCTCACTTTTTAATACAAGCCTCACCTAGGTGCACTCACACGCGTTCCTGTGGCAGAAAGATGCATTTCTGCTCTGTGATCAGCACTCGAAATGCTGTGTTTGTACTTTGCACTTTGGGCCCCAGCGGGCACTGCAACCCCCAGGGCAGCCGCCGGGGTCCTTTTGGTTTCTTCCTTCACCTTCCAGAGATTAAACCTGGTTTGTTCCCCCCAAAATGTGAGACTTGTAAGCGCCTCTTTTTACCGTGCTGCTGGCAGGGGAGCCATGGTTGTGCCGGTCAGGCCAGTGGCCCCAGAGACCGGTGTGGTTGGTGGCCCTGTCTCCTGCTGGGCAGCAGGGAGGGCCCTGCTCCGTCTTTGAACAAAAGCAAGCTCCTCCCTGGAAATGTCGATCCATCACTGGCAAACACAACCGGCTAAGGTAAATATTTAATCGCCGGCTTGGCGTGGCACAGAGCCCGGTCCCCCTCTCTTCCGCATTGCTCCCAACGGTGATTTGTATCTGCAAACATGTCCCCACCCGTGGCACTCTTGGCATGTGGGGCCCCGCCAGCTCTCACCCCACTGCCCGCCCCGTGCTCCCCCATCGGCAGTGAGGCTGTGGGAGCTGGATGTTCCTTTCCCAGCCCAGTTGGTTTCCAGGGCTTGGCCAGGAGTGCCGGGTGCTGCACGGGCGGGTGGGTGGCTCTGTCCCATCCCTGCCTTGCAGGTGGGTGCTCGGGCATCCCCTGCTCTCTCCCAGCAGAGAGGGGCTGCGTGCCGGCAGGTCGATAGGAACCAGGTGAGGCTCTGTGCTGCCAGAGCTCCGTGGGTGGCCTCATGCTGCACCCAGATCCAGTCCTAGGCTCTCTGCCAGGCTGGGAGCACAGCAGGAGCTGGTTGAAAAAGCCCTTTTCACCCCTTGTTTGGCTGAGGGGCTTGCAGCATCCATGCACCAAGGAGGGTGGTGGAGCCTGTGCCTGGAGGAGGTGAGGGGCAGTAGCCGGATCCATCCCTGCCTCCCGGTCGTGCCTTGACGGACTGCCGCTGCAGTCCCTCTGCTTCTGGGTGCTCCAAGCCGTATTCCTGCTGGGGGTGCTGCTGTCGGGCAGCTCCAGTGCCCACCGTGTCCGTCCAGGCTCCAGGCAAAGCCCCAAAGAGCCAGGGGCATCTGGCTCTGTCCTCCCACCGGCTGTGGCATCCTCGGCGAGTCCCTGCGGTGGTGAGGAGCTGCACCAGGATGCAGGCCCTTGAGTCCCCAATGGCCGACGTGCTGCCACAGGCAGGGCAGGGCAAGGCAGGGCCAGCCTAGGAGGCTCCAGGCGTCTGCCGGGCTCCGGGCAGGGCAGAGGCAGGCCCGGGCGAGGGCAAGGCTGGTGGGCAGGGGACCGCTGCTGCCCCAGGGCCTTGGACCCCCCCCCCGGGTCGGGCCTCCGCCACCCTCCCCATGGGGCCCGCCATATGCTGCCTCCCCTTAATCCCCGCTGATTGCCTCAGGGCGAGGGAGGACGCAGGGGCCCGGGCAGGACATGGCCGCCCACCTGGGCCCCTCGCCTCAGCTTGGGCCGGGCACTGGGGGTACTGGGAAGCACTGGGAGCAACCGGGCTTCACCTCAGGGCCTGGTGCCACTGTCAGGGGATGGAGTCAGGCTGCCTGTGGCCGCAGGCCTGAGGGGGGCCGGCGATAGGGGGTCATGTCATGACATCGGAGGCTGTGAGGGCTCGCCCCCCCCTTCAGCGGCCAGGACTCCCCCCCCCCCCCGAAGGGTGAATGGTCCGCCCCGCGCTCCCCCACCCGGCGTGGGGATGGTTCAGCCCCCAGCCCCTGGGCTCCGCCGGACCACACCACTGCGCGCCGCGAGGGGGGGAGCGGCGCCCACCACCGCGCCGGGAGAGGGGTGTGTGTGTATGTTCTCCTTCCCCCCCCACCCCGCCCAGCCTATCACCCACCAGCTGTCCATCACAGCGCGCTGCCAGCCAATCACCACTCCCCCCGGGGCCCTGCCTACTGACGCC
>NW_010972593.1:62311-63384 GCF_000737465.1 Haliaeetus leucocephalus
GGGGGTTAACATGCCACGTTTCCCACCCCCCCCTCCCCCACTTTGCCCAAACCAGGACACGGCCGGCCAGGAGCGGTACCGCACCATCACCACCGCCTACTACCGCGGTGCCATGGGCTTCATCCTGATGTACGACATCACCAACGAGGAGGCCTTCAACGCCGTGCAGGACTGGTGAGTTCCCTGGGGACATCCCCCCTCACCCCCCAACCATGTTGTTGTCCGTCCCCCCACCACCTTCACGGGCATCCCCCTCCCGGTTCCGTGCTCTGCCCCTCCATCCCGCGTGATTTCCCTCTTTCCCTTCCCCGAAGGTCCACCCAGATCAAGACCTACTCCTGGGATAACGCCCAGGTCCTGCTGGTGGGGAACAAGTGTGACATGGAGGACGAACGTGTCGTCTCCTCGGAGAAGGGCCGCCAGCTTGCTGAGCACCTGGGTGAGTTGGCCGCCCCCCTCCCCGCCCCATCTTCCCACAAATAATTTAATTAGGGGCTTAATTCCCTCGCCGTAATTCTTCTGCTTCAATAGCAGCGGTGACTTGTCACCTAAGGAAAAAAATAAGGTGTAATTAAGCCGTGAGCGCCGGGGTGCGATGGTGGTTTTTATTACAGACCCGTAAACCTGCCGCCGGCTGCGGAGAGGTGCCGGGTGGGGAAAATTGGGTGTCGCTGGGTGGGCGCAGGGGCAGGTTGCAGCCGGGTGGTCTGGGCGTGCGGCACACGCAGCCCTTTCCATCTTTAACGAAGGGAGGAGGAGCCGTGAAAGGTTTCCCAGGTCGGGTGGCTGGATGCAGGGCGGCAGCGGATGGGGTGGGGGTTTGCAGCCCTGATGTCGTTGTCTTGTGTCCCCCCCCCGCCCCAGGTTTTGAATTTTTTGAGGCCAGCGCTAAGGACAACATCAATGTCAAGCAGACCTTCGAGCGGCTGGTGGACATCATCTGCGAGAAGATGTCGGAATCGCTGGACACGGCCGACCCGGCAGTCACCGGCGCCAAGCAGGGCCCCCAGCTCACGGACCAGCAGGCCCCCCCGCACCAGGACTGTGCCTGCTAGGGCCAGCCTCCCCACCCC
>NW_010972593.1:63394-67458 GCF_000737465.1 Haliaeetus leucocephalus
GCCCCTTAATTTATTTTTAAGCCTGGGCTGGTAGAAAACTCCCCCCATTCTGCTTTTAATCGCTCCACGAGCTCCACTCTCCGAGAAATATCATTTTCTCTGTCTCCTCACCGCTGCCGGCTCCCATCACCACTGGTCCCATTCCCTCCCCGGGGAGCAGGGATGGGCCCCCTGCCCGGGGTTGGGGGGCTGCGATGGGACCCCAAAACCTTGTCCTGGCTGGGAGTCCCTGTGTGTCCCCCTCCTGAGCCTGGCAGCAATCCCACCTGCCCAAAAAGCTCCTGGGGGCTCTTTGCACCCGGCTCCCCTCCCCAGATGAATGGATATTTCCTAACTAACTCTTGTTTATTTGTATAAATAGATGCTAATTTATGCTCCCGCTGTCTTCCTCCTTGTACATAAGAAAAACTCCTTGTAAATAGGCATAGGAAGTGATGCTGTGCGCGTGACCTGCTGTGCTGTGGCCGTGTTGGTGCATTTATTTTTTATTTTTTTTCTCTGTGTGGTAACCTTGCTTGTGAATATCACTTTTGAAAAATCTATTATTTAAAGGTTTAAAAAAAAAAAAAATACATGAGCGAGGCTAGCCAAGCAAGCTGTAGCAAATTAGCCCCAGTTCAGGGATGGGGGACCTTTGCAGAGCCCCCGGTTTTGGCTCATGGGGGGCGAGCAGGGCTTGGAGGAGCGTCACTAATTTGCTACAGGGTGTTTGGCTCCTCGTGTGTTCCTGTAGTACCGTGCTTCTGTGGAGACTGTGAATAAGTGGATATTCCCGTAGCGATGATGGACCCAGAGGTCTTGCTGCCCTCTTATTTATTTTTCTTGGAGCGCTGTGTCTTTATTTTACTGATTTCCCCCCCTCCCAGACCCCAGTACCATCTTCCTCCCTTCCCCTTTCCTATTTTTTGTGAAGTTTACTTATGGAAGAGTTACACTGTACTGTACAAATGTCAAAAGTGTCAAAAGAGTACAATTTCCTAAAAATCACTGTATTAAAGAAATGTTGTGAAGAAATAAATCAATGCTGAGCACCGGTTCCTTGGGGTCATTGCAGGCGGAGAGGGGGCAGCAGGATGGTCCCTCTGCTTGGTGTCGATAACCTGGGCTCTCCTCGGCCCAGCGCTGCTGAGCTCGTTGCCGGAGAGGAGCGAGAACGATCTGGTTTCTTAATTAGCATTCACCAAATGGCTCCTGCCATGGCTCAGCAGCTTGGCTTGCTGCGGTGGGAGGGACGGTGTCCCCCGGGGGGGTGGGTGGCAGGAGGGATGAGGACAGAGCTGTAAGTAAGACAGAGCTTTAAGTAAGGCACAGCTTTAAGTGTTAGGGAAAAAAAAGAAGTCACATTTAGGCAGTTTTGATCGATGCTGGAAATAATAAATAAGAAGTGCCCAGGTTATGGAGCGAGTGTCCATCTTGCCCAGGGAGCTGTGGGGCTGGGAGAAGTGGGGGGCTGTGGTCCAAACCCTGCAAAAACTTTGCCTTAAAAACCCCCAACCACCTCCATGTCGACTCTGCCGCTGTCAAACCTGGCGGCGAGCAGGTGGCGGCGATCACACCGCTATTTTTATAAAGATTGGGTGGCTGCAGCCCAGCCCAGCCAAGCCCACACACGGCACCGGGAAGGGGGGCTGCAAGGTGGAATGAAAAGGAGCTGAGTGACTTCTCCCTTCAGCTCGAAGACAAAAAGCAGCAGGGAAAGGGCTGAGGAGCGGCACTGAGAGCAGAGGGGCAGCATCTCTCTGCCAAGCAGCCGAAGCCAGAGCAAGGCAGGGACCCGAGTGGCTGGCTCTGCAGAAGAGCAGAGGAGGGTGCTAGAGGGGAGCAAGGGGCCAGCCTTGCCTTGGAGAAGGGAAAAAAAACCTGGCTGCAGCAAAGGGGAGAGCGCTGGGGCCCTTCCCTGGGGGCTGAAGGCAAAACGTAGCTGCGGCAGCTCCTCCCCACCCCGGGCAGCGCGGGTTCTGTGGAAGAATACAAAAAAGAAATGGCTTTACAGGCTAGCCTGTGACACAAAATTGGTTAAAAATACCCAAACCCATCATTGCAATCAGTAGATGAGTTAATCGGCAAGATCCACCCAGGCTGCAGCGAGCTGCAGACAGCGGTTGTGGTGGTCTCCAGCCATCGCGTTCACTGGATGGATTGAGCTGTGCCCACTGCGATGCCCAGAAAATCACTTGCCACAGGCAGGAACCTCTGAAAAAGTCGCAGTCGTCGAGAGCAGCTGCCTCTTTACAGCCCGACACCGCGCTGGTTCTCACTTGGTGAGTCCTTCTCTGCACTCGGGGGGCTGCCAGGCTAGAAAATAGGAGATGGCACATGTTTGGCGTGAGCCTGGCTGGTCACAGCGGCGAGGCACAGCCACGTGGCACTGTGGTGCCACTGCTTACCCTGTGTTTGAGGTAAGAGAGGTAGGTGTCCCAGCCCAGCGTGATCACATTGACGTAAACCACCCGGTACTTGGGCGGGACGAAGAGGAAATTCACGAGCTGAGCCGCCGGCCAGACGCACCAGTCAGCCTGCAGAAAGCAAAGAGCAGCCAGGTGCTCCCCACCAGACCACGGTCCACACCACGGGTGGGAGGAAAAGCTCCGGGAGGTGTATTTACCTTGTAAAACTCCCAAAATTTCTCCTTCAGCTCCTCCCAGCTCTCCTCTAGAGACTGGCCCTCCAGTGTGCCCATGCCTGCGGGAACAGACAGACATCAGTGGGGATGGGAGTGCTCACAAGGCTCCACACTGGGGAGTGAGGATGGGAATTACTGTCTCAGCTGTGCTGGACACCAAAAAATACCCAAAAAACCCCCACCGTGGGAGGGAAGGGCAGTGCTGGCACCAGCCAGAAGGAGGGAGCTTCAGGAAACCCACGTCCTCCCCACCAAGGGAGGGTGACAGGCGTCATGCCAGCACCCACGCACCATAACACGTCACCGGCAGCGTGGGCCACGCACAATATTCAGCAACATTGACATAAGGCGGGTGCCACCACGTACCGAGGAAGTACCAGGCGCCCAGGGCGGGCGAAGCCACCAGCTGGTCGATAAGGACTTTCTTCAGGACGGTTTTTAGCCCCCGCACACCCCGCGCCGGGAAGGCAGTGTCCAGCCAGAGGTACCAGTAGTGCATCAGCGGGCCCATGCTGCAGCCGACGGCGAACATGCGTCCTGCAACACAACACCGCCCTGGTGACCAATGAATTATTTATGTGACCCCCTCCCTCTCTGCAACTCCCCCCCCACCGCCCCCGAAAGCAAATCCGGCTCTGGGGAAGGCACAAAGGGAGCGTGGTTTTACGTGGTACCGGGGAGCTGGACCCTAATTCCCCCCGCTACAATAACGAGCACTAATGAAAGGCGTCAGGCTGCCCTGCACCCCCTCCCCGGTTCATGTGTACCCCCCCTCCGGCTTGTCACCTGTGCGGGCCACCTGGGGCTCGGTGTCCGGGTGCCGCCGGCGGTGCCAGGCCTGCTGCAGTGTGTCGCCGGCGGCCAGCAGCGTGCCGCAGCTCGCCGTGTTGGTCAGCAGCAGCAGGCGGCCGGTGAAGAGCGGCTTCCAACAGCGCAGGAGCCGCCGGCCTCGCGCCAGCATCCTGCGGGCAGACAACCCCCCTTGGCCCCCCCTGCCATGGGGGTCAGTGGGGATGTAGCCCCCACACACAGCCTCCCAGTTACCCTTGATGTAACCGCCCTCCCATCACACCGTGTCCCCCAGTTACCCATGCTGTGCTCCCCAGTTAGCAATGCTGTACCCCCCCAGTTCCCCCTGTAGCCCCCCAGTTAGCACTGCTATGCCCTCCCAGTTCCCTCTGTGTCCCCCAGTTATCCATGCTGTGCCCCCCAGTTCCCCCAGTCAGCACTACTATGCCCTCCCAGTTCCCTCTGTGTCCCCCAGTTATCCATGCTGTGCCCCCCAGTTCCCCCAGTCAGCACTACTATGCCCTCCCAGTTCCCTCTGTGTCCCCCAGTTAGCACTGCTATGCCCTCCCAGTTCCCTCTGTGTCCCCCAGTTATCCATGCTGTGCCCCCCAGTTCCCCCTGTGCCCCCCAGTTAGCACTGCTATGCCCTCCC
>NW_010972593.1:67928-68513 GCF_000737465.1 Haliaeetus leucocephalus
CCCCCCGCTCACCGGCGCGCCCGCGCGCTTCCGCCCCCGGCACGCGGAAGAGGGGCGGTGTCCCGTGAAGGGGTCTTCTTCCGCTTCCGGCGGCCGCCATGACACCTACCGAGGCGCAGGCGGCCGCCATGACACCTACCGAGGCAGCAGCGTTTCCGCGGTACCGGGAAGAAGCCAGGCCCGGAGCCCAGCTCCCGCTCTTCCCCCCCCCCCCAGCCAACACACCACTCCGGAGCCTTTTTGTTTTTCCACTAAAACCATCTTTTTTCTTTTTATTCACCGCTCGCTCAGTGCTCCCACGTCGTCCCTCAGCGCCTGCAGCCAGCCGGGGCCTTCGGGGCCCGCGAGCCCCCACAGGCTTTGGGCTTCTCCCCCTGCCAAAAAGCGGCCGGTAGAGCCCCGGTGGGGATGGGGACGGGCCCCCCCAGCCCCCCCCCCCACCTCCCCGGACCCCCATTCCCACCTGGTAGAGGTGGCAGATCAGCCCCAGCAGCGAGGCCTCGGCCTGCGCCTGCAGCTCATCCGTATGCTTCTGTGGGAGGGGGGAGAAGAGATGGAGCCGGGTCGGGGGGGTCCCTGCTGTAC
>NW_010972593.1:68526-91288 GCF_000737465.1 Haliaeetus leucocephalus
CCCCCCCCCCAGGCCACAGTACCCCGTTGATGACGATCCAGGGCACGTATTGGTGTGGGGGGTCGAGCGCCTCAGTCAACTGGGCGTTGCGGTGCATCAGGGCGGCCCCCACGTCCCCCTGAACGCAGGCGGCGATGCGGCCGCCGTCCAGCTGCGGGGCGTAAACCTGCAGGCACTGCCGGGACACGGACACGGACACATGGTGAGATCAGGGGGACGGGGACGTCCCTGAGGCGGGGCACAGGGGATGGAGAAGGGGACGTACGGCTTCCAGGTTCTTGGTGACGGAGCTGCCCGACTCCAGGCAGAAGATGACGGGGAAGTAGGTGCTGAAGTTCTTGGCCTCGTGCATCAGGCAGGTCTACGGGGGACGGGGCAGGCGGTGAGGGGCTGCCGGACACCCCCCAGCCCCGTGCCGGTACCGTGGGGACAGGGACCGTCGCTGTCACCTCGATCATGTTGCCCAAACATTCCTCCGGGCCGTGCTGGCACTGGAAGTGCCACTTCCCACTGACGTTTCTCTCCTGCAGGACCAACCGGTCTGAGCGGGGCCGGTGGTGCCCCAGCGAGCGCCCGCGGCACCGGATCGGGCCGGCTCCTACCTCGGCATTGCCATAGGGCACCAGGGTGATGCTCAGGACCTCCTCGGGCAGCAGCAGCCAGGCAGTGAAGAGCTCCTGGACCAGGAACCCGCGGCACGCCGGGCACAGGCTCTCATAGAACAGGCTCAGCTCCACAGGGGCGGCCGCTGGGCGCGAGAGGTTGGCACAGCGGCTCTCCGCCTGCGTGCAGGAAGGTTTCGGGGTACACGGCGGGGAGAGTGTGTGTGTGTGTATGCAGCCCTCCCCCCCCCCCCCCCCATATTTTCAGGGGATGGGGCAAAGCTCTTGGGATGTGGGGCAGGAGGGGGACGAATATGTGCAGGGCCCAGAGGGAAGTGAGAGTGGCCAGGGGCCTCCTGCAGCCACAGGATGCTGTGCGCTGCCGGCACGCAGTGCTGGGGCTTTCCACAGGAACTTCCCCAAAATATTTTGGGGGAAAACATATCCGGCAGCGCCAAGATGTGCCTGGGTGGGTGTACAGCCCAGCACCCACCACTGGGTTGGGGCTGCAGCCCCGCGGGGCTCGCAGGGCGCTGCCGAACCCGCCATCACAGCGATGTCACCATCCAGGGATGTTCAGGGCGGAATAAGCTGAAAAGCTATTTTATGCTGAAAAAGCAGAAGTGCCAGTGACGCCTAGGGAGGGCTTGGGCTTGGGGTCCGGCTGCAGCACGGTGCTTCCCTGGGATGCTGGGGAATGCTGCGGTGCCAGCGCAGCACAGGGGCTCTGAGCATCCCCACAGTGTGCCAGCCTGTGCCACGGGGATGCTCAGAGCCGGCACTTGCACTAAGTACGGCAGCCAGCCGCTGCCCTGACACCGTCCCCGCGCACCCCATCCCTGCTTGCCGGGCAGGCACCCAGCCCCGTCCGTGCCATTTCGGTGGGACATGTCCCCGCGTGCCGGGTGGCCCTGCCCTGGCATGGGCTGCCAGCGCGGGTGGGTGGCTGCGGCAGCCCTGGCACCGGCGGCTCTGACCTGGCAAGCGACGGCGATCTCCCATGAGCTGCACCAGAGGTGGACCGGGTAGTCACAGCCGGGGAAGGCCACCCCGAGCCCTGGGGCCAGCAAGGCCACCAGTGCCAGGAGAGCCAGTGGCACCGCAGGGGCCATGGGGACGGTGGGGTGGCGTGGAGGCGAATCCGTCCCCGCGAAGACTTTTAAAGCCCGGCTGCGCCCGCCTCCGCGCGCCCTTCCTGCCCGGCTCAACCGGCCTCCTCATGTGATGCCGACGCTGCTGACTCACGCGGGGCCAGCCAGCTCGGGCCACCCTGTCCCGCCAGGGGCCACAGCCCCGAACTGAGGCTTTGGGGTCACAGCCCCTCTTCCCAGCCCCGCTGGCGGCTGACGCTTCCCCACAGGTTGTGACAGGTCGGGGACAGAAACCCAACTCTGAGCAGCTCACTCTCGGCGTCTCCCAAACAGGCAAAGGGGTGGCTCCTTGCCCGACCCCTGCCGCTGGCTGCCGAGCCCCCACGGAGACCCCCTGGAGCTGGGAGTGGGTGCCGAAGCACCCCCAGGTCGGCAGCTGCCCAAAACACCCCTTGGGCTTATTTCTGGGATTGAGCGTGGAGGAACCTCGTACTTCCCCCGCTGTTTATAGCTGTTGTTTCCGGCTGTTTCTCACTCCTTCGGGCTCGGCTGCCGCCTCCTCGCTTGCCTGGTCAGAGAGCCCGGGGCTGGCTTCTGTGTGCCCCAGTCCTGCAAGACCCCGGGGAGCAGAGTCCTGGCACAGCCCAGCACCAGCTGGGCCACAGGCCACATCCTGCACCCAGCCCAAGAGCTAGGGAACAGCCCTAACCCCCTCCGCTCCCCCAGCGTAACACCCCTCCCACAGAAACCCCCACAGTCGTTTCATTAATTCTGTTTATTTCTTTCTTTTTTTGGGGTTTTTTTTTGTGGGTTTTTTTGAAGTACCGTACAAAAATCCTCTTACAGTAACAAATACTGGGTTTACATTAGTAAACATCAACAGAAAGAGCATAGAGAACTACTGCTGGTAACAAACAGCTGAAGTGGCAAGTTATTTATTATTGCATATACCTAAATGGAACTAAAAATCTCAGGAGCGCTCACGCAGCTGCCATATCCTCTCCGAGCACAAAAAGGGCGGCGAGCCCCCGGGGGGGGGGGGGGTTTTACACGGGGGAGCGTAGAGCGTCCCAAGCCGGGACACGGAGGGACAAGACCCGAGCTGTGCCCCGGAGAGCAGGAATGGCCACGTTGCACCCACGGGCTGCGGGTGCGTGACCCGGTTGAGGGACACAGGGGGGGTCAACAAGCAGCAAAGCACAGCCCAGGGCCTCAAAACACAGCGCTTACCGGGTTCATCCGGCAGCGTGAACAGCACGAGCGAAAGCATCAAAGGACAAATCACAACCAGCTTATTCTAGGGGAGCTGCACTGCAGGCAGGGAGCTCAGGGCTTGGGCTTCCACTCCAGGGGGAGACAAAGAAAAAGCTGCATTTTAGGGAGCAGAGTCAAGCACCGTCGGGGAAAGGCAGCCCTGGGGAAGGGCATTTTCCTCCTCGTTGTACACTGGACTTGCGAGCAGAGCCCCATCAGCGATGGGCCATGGTGATGGGTGCCGGCGGGCAGGAATGGCAGTGCTGGAAGGGGTGACGGTGACCCCCCTTGCTTACACTGAGCTGCCCACGCTCCTGGGGAGAAAGAGGCTCCGGCTGGGCGGCAGGAAGGGACAGCATGGGGAGAACAGCACAAATTCAGCCAAAAGGATTAAAAAAAAAAGCTGTCAAGAGAAGCTGGAATTTCCCCAGCCACCAGAGCCAGGGTGAGCACCAAGCAAAATGTTGACAGGTGATGGCTTGAAGCTGAGACTCTCCCAGATGCTCGGCAGGCCCTGGCATGAGCCAGGAGCAAACCTTCCCAGCAGGACCGGCCCCAAGCTAACGTTGCTGGGGTGGTGGGGGGGACGCCAGACACTGTGGGGCGAGCGGCTGGAGGATCCCGTCTGTCTGCAGCCTGCCCTGTGGTGCAGGGATGTGCTGGGAGCGCAGGACCAGCAGAGAGTCCCCCCAGGCTGAAAATGTGCCACCAGTGTGGGGGCCTGGCAGAAAGCTTTGGGGTGTTGGTGCGGTCCCCCCGGCCACCCCACAGACCCCAGGAGGCCTCTGCAGAGAGAGCTATGAGCACCGGACCTCCCTGCCCCATTCCCACATGCTCTTATCTCTCACATGTCTGAGACCAAACTATTCCCTTAAATATCCCTGACAGCTTTTCCCAAGTGATCCCCAAAGCCAAATGCAGCCTTTCCCGGGCTGTGTGCCCCACAGCTCCCCCGACCTATCGCCTGCCCCTTCCGTGGCACTTTGGCACCCGAGCGTGTGCCTGGGCTGCGACGGGTCAGGGACAGCACCACTGCCCCGCATCCTCAGAGCACCAAACGCCGACAAACCAGAACCAAAAAACACAGCCCAGGGTCCGGAGAGGGCATGCAGAGTAGGGAATGGGGTCTGTACAGTCAAGCATAGGAGAGCTGCCACAAGCAACAGGAATGGGATGTTTGCTCCAGCAATCCCAGATCCAAAAGGATCCGGGGACCAGCCCAGAGCAAGGCGAGCAGCAGAGCTGACCGGGGGAGGAGGGACAGCACGGTCCCTGATGCAGATGGCATGCTGAGGACAGGGAGAGTGGGAAGAGCATGAGCACACAGCACCCCGCAGATTCGGCAGAGCCCGAGTCGCAACACAAAACAGAAGCGGCAAAGCCTACAGCATCCACCAGCCCGTCCTGAGGACGCAGCCTCCAAAAGGGAAAGAGCCTCTCTGGCAAATCAAGAGAACAATTAATGCTTTCTTCAAGCCAGGCAGACGGGATAACCCAATAAAGCAAATGCCACCACGGCCTCAACTCTCAGCCCAGGTCCAGCTTTTAAAGCTCTTCCAGGGCCACCTCCGTTGCCCTCGAGCCCTCTGAACTCATTCACAACAAATCCCTGCCCATGCCAGCCAGCTACGATGGGCAGCACTACAGCAACCCCCAGCTCTTTCACCCCAAGTCCCCATACAGTACTCATGATTATAAGTGCTTTGCATACATAGTTCGACATCATGCATATACATTGCTATGCGCTAAGGCCCGTGGCCCAGCGGAGATACCGTCCTCCTGCAGCAGAGAGGTCCTTCATTTTGTGTAGGGCTCGTAGTGTGCGTCGGACTTTGGCCCCCTCCTGCTTCAGCTGGCAGGACCTGAGTCTGCAACAGCCTGGCCAGCTGTTGCCCACACACTTGCATATCATAATGGGAGTTCAGCAAACACCAGTACTAGGTAAGCAGCCGATTACAAAAAGAACCATATTTACAGAGCTACAGTTAGCTTCAACAGGTTACGTTTGCAGAGATTCACCGAAGACAGCCGGAAACAACGAGCTGTGCATCCCATAGATTCTGCCGGGAAAAACACGGGTACCAACACGGATTTCACAGCTTAGTTGGCACAACTAAGGCGAAAGATTCATCGCTAACCGGATCCTCCCTCCCCAGACAGCAACACTCAAGAGGTGGTTATGACACTAGGGAACAAGACGGTGAGGTGGGGCACAGCACAGAGCGGAGACCTCAGCCAAGAAGCCCCACGGAGGATGGGGTTTCTCCTTTTAAATGAGTCTCTGCACAGGATGAGCAGCACCCCTCGTACCAGACACCACCTCAGCCTGCAAGATCACTGAGGGAAGCAAGAGTGGAGGATGCACACGTTCAACCATTCAGCAGAGCCTCCTCCTCTGCCTCCTCCGGCATCCAGGCAGGGAGCCCCTTGCTCAGAGCAGTGCTTGTGGCTGCTCGGCCGGGACGGTGACTGATGCCGTAGCGCACCGAGGAATTGGGAACCTAGCTCTACAGTGTTGCGTTGTGGGGCGACCTGCCAGCAAGAAGGGGATCTGACCTGTTTATCGGGGAAGGGGAGGGGGCTGTGCTTGCCCCCAGCAATTCAATCACAACTGGATCCCACCTCCTAGAGGCTGGAGCCCACTGGGAATCAACATCTCAGCCTTTTTGCCCCATCAGCCAACACGGGTTTCAGCTACTGACCAAGAAGGACATCAGGAACGGTCACAGACATCTCAGAGGCTCTGGAGGGGCAGGAGCACAGAGACTCAACTATACAGGGTGCAAGAGTCCAGAGCCAGAAAGCAGCGCTCTGGGGAGAAGCTGAAGGCAGCTGCTGTGTTGTGCACGGGCTGCTCATCTGGCTGGTGGCTGGGAAAGGACCGGGTGAGCCAGCGTGACATTCAGGGAGTCATTGTGCTGCACCAGGGACGTGTGCTTGTAGTGCAAGACCAGGTCCTTGAGGGAGGCGTAGAGGTTGTAGGGTTCAGCGAACCCGTAGCCGGTCGCCGTTTTGTAGATCACGCAGTGCTTGGTGTCACCATCCACCCTGCCAGGGAGACAAGGCAGCACAGGTCAGCGGCACACTAGAGAGACCCACTGGGATAGGCACAGGGACAGCAGAGCACAAGTGGGTATCACCGAAGCAGCCCAAAGATACATCTGGCCCTGGCAGGAGGAGCCGAGGCAGATGGGAGACCTCGGGGAAGCCCAGCCTGCCAGCTGACGCCTCCGCCAGCCTCCAGCATCTGGCGAGAGAAGGGCAGAGCGATGTGGGAGCACAGCCCCTGCCAGCCCCATCCCACCACTTCTGTGCGGGGGTACTCACACCACGGAGCAGGCGTAGCATCCCTTCTGGCTGCTCTCGCGGATCAGGAAAGTGCCGTCCCGCTTGCCGCACAGCATCTCTTCTGCCTGCAAGCGGTTGATCTTCCCCACGTACCACGTTCGTTCCTCATGGTGGGGCAGCTCCTCCTCATCGTCCATCATGGAGTACTGGCTGCAATCGAGCACAGGCAGGATCAGACCCCCTCAGTTTGGGCATGTGGCCCCCATATCTCCCTTCACACCGCTAGCTGCTGTCACCCCTTCTGGCAGGGAAGATATCCTCAGCTCCCAGGCAGGGAGATGGGACTTGCCCGCAACCCCAAAGCAGGCAGAACCGGCTGTGCAGCCTGTGCTCCTGCAGCCCCCCACATCCCACAATGCCCAAACAGGGACACTCACTCCTCCGTCTCATTCTTGATGCCCAGCCACTCGTTGATTTTCTTCTGCCGGGCACCTTTCTGTGTCAGCCACCTGGAAAAGGAGAAGCAGAACTCAGCACAGGCAGTGTGCCCGGCCTGCAGCATCCGGACCAGACACCGCTTGCGCAGCCATCACCAGAGGGCAGCAGCCGTCCCCTTTGAGGGACTGCCGTGCCCCAAGGCTGCACGCTGCAGGGCTCCATCCTGCACCCAGCAGCCCACAAGCCGGTTCGACAAGCCCCAAAGCCCTCAAGGAGCTAGCTGGATCGCTCCTGGTCCATGCCAGCGGGGCCCCGCTCCCAGCCCTCTGGGGAGGCAGGCTCTACGTACACCAAATACTGGTCTCGCAGTTTGCGCAGCTGCATGAGGTCTGGCTTGAGGCTGTTCATGCGCTTGTCGATCTCCCGGTTCTCCGAGGCTTGTTTCTTCAGGTCCTGCTCCAGCTTCATCTTGCTGTCGTGGATCTCTGTGATGCGAGACTTCAGCTTCTCCGAGTTCATGAGGATCCTGGGAGAAAGGGGGGGGGTTTAGGCTGTGAGCCAGGGTGGCGGAGGCAGAGGAGGCAGCCTGCCAGCTCCGGCCCACAGCACGCTTCTGGAGAGACAAGGATTGCGCATGCCTCGGCTCTGTGCTGGGCCAGGATGATCCTTCCAGCCCCCAGAGCCTTTCCCCAGGCAGGGCAGGTCACCACCACTCCGTGTTCTCACCGTTGCACCTCCTTCTCATTGCCCTCCCGGCGGAAGCGCTCGATGTACTCCTTGCTGCATTTCTCCTGCGTCTGACACTGCTCCTCAAAGATCTTGATCGTCTCGTTGAAGGCCTCGATTGCCGTCCTCTTCATCTGCAGCTCCTGAAAAGGGAGGGGAGAGCTGAGGAAAGGGGAGCATTTGGGCAGGTTTCTGCCCATTCGCATCCCCTCTTTCCCCCTCCCCAAAGCAGCACTGTCCTTGCTGCAGTCCAAATCTCCCCCTCTTCAAAGCCCATTCTTTGGAAGTCCCCTCAAGTCCAGGAGCAGACAAACAGGGCAGCGGGTGCCTGATCTCTGCTCTCCGCCACACAGCGGTGCGGCAATCGGGATATCAGGGCAGCCCATGGGGCCTGCGCTCCCAAGGGGAAGGCAAGCGCCTGCGTACCTGGGAAGTGCGTGTGTACTCCTCATACAGCAGGTCGTACTCCCAGCTCTTGTCCTGGTACTGCTGGTGATAGACCTTCAGCTGCTCCCCAACGGCTTCCACGCTGTCCTCTTTCACCACTTGGTCCTGCCATACGCACAGCCTTGGTCAGGACCTGCTCCTGCCCTACAGCAGCCTCTCTTCAAGGCAGCTGGTCCCACAAAACCCCACCAGCCCTGCAGGATGTCTGTCACCCCACAAAGCAATGTCCCAGCACAGGAGAAGGGGTGGGATGTTGTCATCTACCAAAGGATCAGGGATGGATGAGAACATGCCCCTGGTTCAGGCTGTACTGGCCAGCTGCATCCCTGTGGCACAGGCCTCACCTGCTGGTACTTGGAGATGGGGTAGAGCAGCCTGGTGTCCAGCTTGGCATTGTACTGGGCGAGCGATTCGTGCCGGTAATGGGTGATGAGCTCCACCACCGAGCCGAAAGTCAGCGGCTCTGAGAAGCCGTACTTCCCTTCCCGGTGAAAGATCTTGATAAGCTTGTTATTGCCTCCCTTCCTGTAGCAGGGAGGGGAGAGAGGGCACTTTTCACCACCCCAGCACCCTACACCCGCCTGACGTCTGGGTGTCCAGGCAGCTGCAAGCACAAGGACACATGCTGACAGCAGAAGCTCTCAGGGGACCCCAGCACCCTACCTGAGTGTGAGCGTGTACTCTCCCTGGATCTTGCTGGAGGCATCACGTACCAAGAAGGTACCATCCGGCGTGTCCCGTAGCTTCTCGTTCACCTCCTCCCTACAAGGAACATGATTGTCACGGCCTGTGAGGTGCAACCAGAGCTCTCCTAGATAACTCCACGGACAGGGCACCCAGGACGTGAGCTGCCAGCCACCCCCTTACCGAGAAATGTCACCCCAGTACCACTCGGCATCCTGCAAGGGCACACTGTTCCCGTTGGCCAAGCTGGCTGCACTGGGCTTTGGCTTAGGTGGTTTTGGAGGCAAGGCTGTAAGAGAAGGAGGGTTGAAGCATGGTGAGCCCAAGTCCCAGCTCCCCACAGGCGATCCCTTGGAGTGCTGACTCCCCCTCCCTGCAGTGACCATCCTAGGAAGCCCCGTTGGCCGCCATGCTGCCAGGAGCTGCTCCAGGTACATCTGCAGCAGCAGATAAATGCCTCGAGCCTACCTCCAGGCACAGCTGAGCTACAGAAATGCCCTCAGCAACTCACTCACGGGGGCAGAGACTCCATACCCATGGAGCACAAACACCAGAGCTTTGGGCCCCAGGGAAGGGGCATCTCAGTACCTGGAGGCAACTGTTCCGGCTCCAACTCCTTCGTCTGCAGAAGTATCTCCAAAAGTAGCACAGAGAAGTCAGGGCTCAGCTCTGGGCTGCAGGGAGAGAGGAGTCAAGTAAGAACAGCGGTTGTGGGGGAGAAGCTGGCACTGCTCCCATGCCCCCCAGGCAAAGGGGCAGCTGGGGTCAGCTGGTTCATCCCAGCTGCCAGATCCCAGGCTGACACAGAAGCAAGGGCTCTGCCCTGGCTTTGAGTCCCACCTCTGTGTGCTGCCAGCAGTTTAATCCCACATGCAACAAGGCAGGGGCTGCGGGCAGACCTGCTGTTACAGGCTGGACTCCTTGTCCTGGCAGGCACAGCAGCCAACGCTCAGTACACGGCTGGAACCCAAAAGCCTCACGTACCTGGCACCAGGCAGCCGGAGGAGAAGGGGGCCGAAGATCTCTCCCAGGGCCCGAGGGTGGAGACTGTTGCTCTCAGCCTGCTGCGATACCTTCCCCAGATGCCGGAGCAGGAACTGCAGGGTGAGCGTGTTCTGGAGCGGGACCGCAGGCGACTCCAGGGCCAGCAGCAGCTGCTTCCGGCAATTCTCTGGCTGTGGGATCTCTGGGGAGAGAACAAGACACGATGGAAGGGCTGGGACAGCCAGCACTGCTCTCTACACTCCGGCCGCGTCACAGCGTGGGAGCGCTGTCAGCAGCAGGGGCCATGAGCCAGACCCCATAGGGACAGGACTTATTTTGATAACCCAAACGCGTCCGTCCTGCCCAGCCACCCATTCCCAAGCGTGGCCAGGGGAGGCCCTTACCCTGCAGGATGCGAAGGATGTCTCCGTGCACGGACACCGGTACCACGGGGGAAGGCAGGTCCTGCAGGTAGCCTCGCAGCGCCTCGCCCAGGGAGTGCACATCAAAGGGCTCCAGGTCACCCAGGGTCCAATCTGCCAGGGCACAGATTTCCCATGGGTGGCAGGCACAGCACCAGGCACCCAGCCAGCAGCTCCGGTGCTGCCAGCACCCATCCCAGAGACCATCACACACCACCCAGCCAGCTATCACGGGACACAAGCAGCCCACATGACAAAGAATGCCTGGAAGTGCCCCCTGCATCCCAGAAATAAGCTGGCTCTGGGATCACACGCAGGTCCCCCCTGGGGAGGGGGTAGAGGTCATTTCAGGTGCCCGCACCCTTTGCCCTGAGCCCTGCCACAGGAATTCAGGGCACACATGACTCGGGTGAGAGTTTTGTTCCCTGCTGCGGGTAGAGACAAGTGCAGACTGACCAGTCACACACTGAACCCAACGGGGAAAACATCTCCCTCAAACTGTGATGTCCCACGAATGCAAGCCGCAGGCTGTCAGGACAGCATGTAAAGCCTGTCCTGAAAGTGGCGTGGCCAGAGCCGACAGCACCGCGCAGTTGGGGTTTGCAAGAACATCTCTGGAAGGGGACAAGCCAGCGTGGTGCTGGATGAGGCCCAAGCCCAGCCGAGAGGCAGACAGCTCCGAAGGCTCCCCAAGAGAGACATCAGCTGCTGGCACAGCAGAGCTAAGGCTCCAGCCACCAAGCTGAGCTGCAAGATCCTCCCTTGCTTATTAGTGGCATGACAGAGCCAGAGAAGCCTCCGCCAGCCCATCAGCAGAGCACCCCGAGAGTGGGGCACGCCAAAGAGACAGCGGGAGACAAGCACAGGGGTTCACTTGTTGGCCTGCAAGTCTCCGAGCTGGTGCCACGTCCCTTTGCTCCAGCCCACGGACAGCGGCAGGAATCCCCCCCTTCCCGTCCCTTCCTCGTGAGACAGGGACGTGTCAGGACGGGGACGGCCCAGCCCCACAGGCAGCGTGATGGGAGTCAGGAACTGCCGGGGACAGGCAAGCTTGGCCTGGATTGCATTACTGCTGGCGCTGTCACATCCACTAATCTCCTCCATCTGAGCCGATTCGCCTCCTCACCATGCGGAGCTGGTTCTTACCGGTTCTCAGCGCTTGCCTCAGTTCGGAGCCAGATGTCCTGTACAACATCTCGCTGTCTAACCCTGCGGAAGCGGGGACACTGCTGTGAGTTGTGCAGCTCCCAGTGCACGCACCGTTTTGGTGCCAGCCCGGCACCCGCGCGCCAGCCGGGCAACGGCTGCGGCATGGCTAACCGGGCCTGGATGGTGTCCAAGCCAATCTCCTGCAGATGCTGCCGCAGCCCCCTTGCCCCCAGGACACCTGGTTCAGTGGCCCCGTTTCTCCCCCATGGCGCAGATCCGGGCTGGAGGTGCTTCCCAAACTCCAGCACTCATCCGGGGCACGTAGGCATCCTGCGTGCAGACCCAGCCCCCTCATCCCAGGTCTCTGTGCAGGATGGCACACGGGGTCAAGCTCGGCTCTGGGGAACAGCAGCTCAAGCCAGGCAGGAGCGGGAGGGCCTCCCCTTCTGCAGGCTGCTGTGTCCTGCCCGTCCCAAGGAGCTCAGTCCGACATCAGTAGCTTTTGAAGACAGCTGCCTCCCCCTCTGCCCTCACTGGGGGGGGTTTAGGAAGTATCAGCCCCTCGGTGCTCAGCATCCCCCCTTACCTTTCTTCTCAATAGCTTCCACCAGCTTCACCAGCAGCGGCGGTGCAATCTCAGGAGGGCTGAACTGCTCCTGCAAGTCCGGGAGAGGAGACCCTGGGGGAGAGGGAGGGAGAGAAGGGGTCAGCTCCAGCTCAGCTCCTACCAGATGCTCTGCAGTGGAACCAGGCCAGGGCACAACCAACGCTGCTCCCAAAGGCAGCGTCCGAGGGCGAGGAAAGCCGTGGCCCCTGCCGCGAAGCCGCAGCCCACACAAACACCGCACAGAGGCTGCAGGGAACCTGTGAGCTGGCCCAGAAAACAGCACGGCACTTGTTGAGTCCGGCCTTGCTCCGAGCCCCCGACAGTGTGTGCATCCCTACTGTTCCATGCAGAGGCAAGGAAGCAGAGCCTGTCTCCCTGGGGACCCTGGCACCCTGGGCAGGGAGCACAGGGGTTACCAGGGCTCCTGGAGCTCAGGCCGGTTTCAGTCCCTGCCCAGCACAGGGGCTGCGCAGGGCTGACGGAGGAGCACGGCTAGGGAGCTCGCCCGCGGTGGTGAGCTGTGATTAATCCAGCGATTCAGACAGAACGCCATGTCAGCAAATTCCTGCCCTTGATTGCTCGTTTAACATGGAAACCAGCCCTCTGCCTCCCCCTCCCCGTGAGCCCACAGCCTCCGTGCAAGCTGTTACAGGGTGCAGACAGCCTGCGGCACAGGACCGGGGTTCCCCCCTTTCTGGGGGATCTACGGCCCTGCATTGGGTGACATTTCGCTGCCACTTCCAGAAGATCTTGAGGTCCCAGCTCCAGGCACCCCCCTTCCCCTGCGCTGGAGGGGTGACACATGCCGGGGCAGGAGCACGCAGGCCCGGCCGGAGAGCTGCCAGCGGGAGGTTTGCCGAAGGATGAGCGGTGCCAGGCTCCGTTTCGCTTCCAACTGAGCACCAGCCGGTGCAGGAGGCTCCTTGGGGCCGCTCCACAGCACCGGGCAGACCCTGGGGAGCCCACGGTTGGTGAGGATACCCAGCACGCTCCGCTCTGTGGGGAGGCAGAGCCAAAAATCTGTTGCCCGTTGCGAAACACAGCTCTGCTGTCATGGATCTGACCCGAACTCGCCCAGTGTGGTCTCGCCACGAGGTGCAGCAAGCTGAAACTCCGCACCCGGCTGAGCCTCCTGCACCCACGGCCTCGCGGGGAGGCGAAACAGCTCGTGTCGGTGCAGCCACGAAAAGGGGAGTAAATGGGGCAGGCGCCCAGCGGTTCTGCAAGGGTCTGTGCTGCTGGGGGAGGGGGGTGATCCCCCCACCAGAGAGAGCCCCCGGGCATAGGAAAGGGTTCAGGATGGTGCTGGTCAGGGTAGGGAAGCTGCAGGAAAGCTGCCAGGCTGGCAGCTCCGAGCCTGACCCTTGGGAAGGGCTGAAGGGAGAGTAAATACTGGTGCTGCCCACGTGGCCCAGCCGGGAATGTGCTGCTTCAGCAGGCAGCAGCTTGCCTTTTTTTATCAGGCAGCCTGTGCTGGAGCCAGCAGCGGCTCCCAAGCCTGCCGGGCCCTCCAGGCTGGGCTGCCGTGAACAAGGCCGCTCACAGCACGGCCGGGGCAGCTGCGGAAATATTTCCGAGCCGCATTTTCCGCTCGTGTTCTCTGAGGAAGGCAAACACCGGCAGCTCGTAAATTCACCGGCAGAAAGCGCTAAGTCTCGATGCTCTGCGGGGCCAGCCCTGCTCCTGGGCTGCGTGACAGCTGTGGCACTGGTCCTGCTCCACGTGTGACACCGGGGGGCTAACGGATCCCTGCCAGCCAGGGCAGAACCCAGGAAACAGGGCAGAAATGCCACCAGTATAAGCTTTGTGGGGCAGCCAGGAGACATCTCTGCACCTCCCAAAGTGCAGACCACGAAGAAATAACATGGGCTTGGCTTAAATACAGTTTCTCGGTTGCAAAAACATGTCTCCGCACCAGCATCCCAGCAGGCTGCGTGTAAAATGGTTTTGGGCATTTGAATTGCCACCCTGCGGGCCCCAGCTGTGCCCAAGGTGGAGCCTGGCCGTGGGGATGCACCCACTGGGGACAGGGCTGGCACCCCCTCATGTGCCCTGGTACCTGACCCTCACTCTGCTCCAGCCCCGGACAGGATGCAGACAGGCTGGCTTTTGGTTTCTTTCCCAACCGCATCTTTTCTGTGTGTCAGGAGCTTTAGCACGTATCTTCTTCCGCATCCCAGTGATCCCCACCCCTGTGCAGGGCAGCGGCTTTGACCACCCAGACACACCTCCACCAAGCCGCGCTTGAGAAGAAGAGGAGAGAGCCCACGAAGGCATAAATACAGCCCCCGAGGGAGCACAAGGCTGGATGCAGGCGAGGTCGCCGCATCCACCGCAGAGCATGTCCCAGGCTCCCAAGAGGAGCTGCTTTCTTGGAAAGGCAGGTTGCGAGTGGGATGACTCAGGTCAGCAGCTCTCGCTGCCAACCCAAACGCATGGCCCGGTCACATTCCCACCCTGCGGAGACGTTTCCTGGGGCCGCCTCTCTGGCTCCAGGAGTGAGAGCTTGGGAGGCAGCCGTGGGGAGCTGCCCCAGCCCCACCACCCTGGTTTCTGAGACAGGGGCTCCTTTCCATTCCTTAAGACCCCAGAGAGGTTTCACACAGCTAGAACCATCTGATGGGACAGCCGTGGCTCCCAGGCAGAGAGGGACAAGGAGGACGCAGGACTGCCAGCTGGGAGCGTGCTTTGATGCCCACCACCTCCTGCTTCTGACCCTACTCCTCCCATGCCTACAAGCACAAGGTCTTCTGCAAGGCATGGGAAGGCAAAGCGTGGTTATCACCCCTATTTGCTGTCTCAAAGCACCTGGGGGCTGCTGAGCCCCTGCCACGGGGTTCGTATGCCTGGGAGCAAAAAAAATAAGCAAAGATAAGGCAGCTGCTGCGGGCAGCACTGAGGCTCTCCCAGCTCCCGGACCAGGTCCGTGCCAAGCCCAGTGCCGGCTGGGAGGCAGCCGCAGGTGTGGAGCAGCCCATGCCCTGCCTGAGGGCGGCTGCCCAGCCCCAGCGAGAGCTCTGCGATCTGCAGGGAGGGACGGGTGCCAGGCAGACAAGCAATTAGCTCCAGTTCTCGGAAGTACTCTTTTAGACCCTGACTTTTCTCCTCTTGCCCAGAGACAAGTAATTGTGTGTCTCAGCGGGGCTGAGCGGCTCTTGGCAGGGAGCAATGCCCTGAGCGCTCCAGAGGCCGAGGCAGGGAGGTGGTTGGGAGAGGTCAGGACTTTTTCCTAAAGGGAGGGAGCAGGGCAAAACCCTCAGCGGAGCAGGGAAAGGAACCAAGGACCATGGGGATCATGGCTGGTTATGGGCCAGAGAAGGAGAAGGATCTCGGAGAGGTAAGAGTGGGACAAGGCTCACCCCAAAAATCTGCTAAGCAGATTGATAAATTGGGGGAACAACGTGCTTTTCTCTCGGCCAGGACTGAGCCCACAAGGCCCAGGCAACTTGACTGCATTGCTGCCGGTGGGGACAATCCAGTGCTACCGAGCCAAGGGCTTCACCGCTGTCCTGCAAAGCCACTCACACTCCCTCATCCATCGCACACTGGGAGCAGAGGTCTCCCGCAGCAACACGGCACGCAGCAGGGCTTACCTTGCTCCAGAGCATCCTGCAGCCGGCAGCCGCTGGCCCCCGGCGTTGCAGGCAGGGGTCTCTGCACTCGGGGCCGATGGGAAGGGACGGAGATCTTCACAGGCCCCACGTACTCCACGTACGTGCCGGGAAAGTCGCCCTTCTGCTTGGTTCGCTCGTTGACGCCCAGGATCCACCCGATCTGATTGGGGGTCTGCTCATCCCCGTCTTTGAAGCCCAAGGATTGCAGGGCCCCCTTGCTCACCACTAGGATGTCCCCAGGCAGCAGATCAATGTCCTCCTCACGCTCCTTGCGGTAGGGGTAGAGCGCACGGTACTGGAACCCATCGGTGCTGCCCATTCTTTCTGCCGTGGGGAGAAGGGCTCTGAAGAGTAAGGCAGTGCGTTTCGGGCAGGATTGAAGGGATCTCAGAGGCAGCTCTCCCCCATCAGCACTCTGAATGTCTCTGCATGAACCAGCACCCCAGGTGCCTGGTACGGGTGCCCTGGTGCGCTTAGGTGCAGCCCCTTTTCCTTAGCTTGAAACCACGATTCAACCAAATTATGGAGCAAAGGGAGAAGGAGACAAACATAATCCAGCACTTGTGAGCGGGCATGCAACAAAGAAACAGGAGATCAGGGTCCGCTTCACCAAAAAAGAAGCAGGTTTCTTGGAGTCCAGGGGGCAAAAGCACAGCAGGCTTCCAGCCCAGAATGGCGTGGCATGCTACGTCTCCCTTCCCAGTGCCTGCAAAGAGAAGAAGACCTGTCACTGCACAGCCAGGCACCCCACACCCTCCTGAGACGCCAACATTCAAAGTAGGGGTTCATCTGAGTAGCTGAGAGAGGCAGGACTCGTTTCTCTCCTACCAACCAGCTGATGCTGAGCCCTGGATCCAACCAGAACACGCTAATACCAATTTACACTCCCAAAAGCAAGAGAGGAGCCAGCGGCTGTGGGCAGGAATGCCACCTCCTCTCTGCTACAGTCAGGCTCCAGCTCTGCATCTTAAAGAGGTTCGCTCCTGCTTCTTCAGCTTACCCTCCTCGCAGCACTTATGCAAACAAGACAACAAGCAGGACAAAACAGCCTTTATACAGAACTTTTGCAAACAGAAAAGGGTGACCCTGCAACCACCAGCTGGAGGCCTTCAATAGGAGCAAAACAAACAGATTTAACCTTTCCTTGTTAAATCGATTAAATTTCACAGTTCACCTTTACATCTCCCCATGCAATCCCCCACAAAGTCATTTTCTGAAGGTAGCTGCCCACAAAGGTAGGTTAACCAAGCTTTCAGCAAAAGGCTTTTGAGATGCTTTGCCATTCCCACAGAGCAGCACTTCAAAGCTTTGCTCTGAGCAAAGTAAATTTTTGAACTTTTCAAAAGCAGTAGCAGCATCAAGTGCAGGCATGGGTTCTTTCCACAGAGAGGGAGGTGAGAGGAGTTAAAAAAACCCAACCTTTAGAAGCCTTCAAGTCTACTTAGAACTGCTAACTGCCTTTCAGCTATTCAGAGAGAAACTGAAGAATATGCTGCCTGCCCTGCCCAGAAATCCACCAAAAAGAATAAACCTAGGTTCTAACATGTTCTGGAAGGGATGTATGAGCTGGGGCATTCCCACCAGCTGGGCACGTCCTCTTTTCCATCCCCTCCTGGCCACACAGGCAAGTTTTCCACCTCCCCCAGGCAAATCCCAGCGTTCCAGTTCCCGCAGCCACGGCATGCAACCAAGGACCGGACCTACAAGGCACCGGGGCAGCCAGAAACCAGCCTTCCCAGGGACACCCTAGGCCTGCTGAAACACTGCTTGAGCTGTTTTGGCCCAGAAACCACCAAACCCAGCTCAAACACTTGAGTCTCATCTGAAAGCTATTAGTGAGCAGGAAGGCGCTTCTCAGGGCTGCCGGAGCCTCTGCAGAGGGAGGCGAGGAGGCAAAGGGAGCCAGGGCACCCTTCCCGGTGGGGTCAATGCACAACCAAGCACGGCACGAAGCCAAGGCTGCTCCGACCGACCGCTGGCTGGACTCTGCGAGAGGCACTAGCATTGGTGATCTGCAGTATTTCAAAATAACCCTTTTGGGCCAGAAACACATTACAGTTCACATCAGCTACAAGCCCCCCCCACTGCTTTCCTCCTGCACATGCTACCACCCCTGCACGCTACCAGAAAGTCTGAGATCGGTGCGAGTCCCCTGAGGGAAGCCAGCTTCACCTCTCTGCAGGCAGGCTCTCCAGCCCAGCACCACGCTGAGGGTTCCTTCCCTTGACAAAGAAGAAAGGCACAAAGAGGCCATGGCACATGAAACCTGTGCAGCAGCCAGAGCCCGCGCTGGTTGCCTGAGCTCGGGCAAGCGTCCCAGCCGGGCTGTCTTTGCCATGAATGAGCAGGCATTGCCCTCGGGGAGGTAAGACACTTGCAGCCGGGATTGAGCCTGATCCGGGTCACTGGAGAGCTTCTCTGGAGCTCCAGGAGTAAAACCAGGCTGCAGGACTCGTGGAGAGACCCTGGGGACAGGGGGTGTTTGTGGGAGAAGCAGTACGACCCAGCACAGCTGCCGTGTAAGCTCCCACCACGCTGGGATGGCAGCCGCAGGGAACTCTCAGCGGAGCCCACATTTCCCCAGTCCAACTGGCCCCGGCCAGGAAAATATTACTTCATAATCCAGAGCATAAAGAGAGATTTATGACCAGGCTCGCTGCCTGCCGCTCGCCCCTCTGAACGCTGCCTGTCAGGGTCTGACAGAGCCGAGACGGCAGCATCGGGGGCAATGTCTGACCGCCAGGGGCCCGAGCGGCCGCTGTCTGCTGGGAAAGGCACCGGCAGCTCCCACTCCTCCCGGAGCGGACAGACCCCGTAACGCACCCAGAGGCAGCGGAGCCCAAAGCCAGCGGGGTCGATGCTCCCCCAAAGGCACCTCTCCAGCTTCCACCCGCAGATCCCAGCCCCGACTCCAGGCGCCTCAGACATGCTGGTGCAGCTGAAGAGGCTGGAAGGACAAAACACTCAGCCCTGGCAAACTCGTTCAGTAGCTTTTAAAAGCAGATCTGCGTGGAGGGGTGGGAAGAGGAGAGTGTTGCTCCGGAGCACTGAGTGTCTCCAAAGAGCAGGTCCCGCAGCTCCTGCTCCATCGACTCCTTCCAGCCTCCTTCCCTGCGGCAGGAACGCAGAGGCGCAGCTCTGTGCCACCCTGCTCTCCGCGTCCCAGCAGGTCACTGGACACGTGAAAAAATACAGATAACTTAGAGCCAGCCTGGTCCTTGAAGCAGCCTCACCTGCCTTCCCCACACTCAGCCCATGTGGGGATCAAAAGCCCATGAACGCGGGTGAGGAGCCACCTGGGAAACCCAAATGCGCATGGCTAATGCCGGCACCATCCTCTCCAGGGGAAAGACTTGTCCTCTGTCCTGCCACGGACCCAGCGAGCAGCTTCCCAGGCTAAGCTGCGTGTGCAGGATGGCAGCTGCCAGTCAGAAAAGCTCTGCACCCCACAGAGAGCAGCTGACCAAATCGGAGTGTCTTTGGAGAGAGGCAATGCACATTTCTCAAAGCCCTTAAACAGCTCTTCGGAGGGAAGGCGAGTTGGGGAAGGCAGCGCCGAGAGCCTGGGACACGCACGAGCCTGTCGGCTGGAAGCACACCTCCGAGCGCAGGAGAGAGGGAGCAGCTTGCCAAAAGATTTCGGCTGGGCCTGGCTCCAGGTTCGCTCGGCTCTCCGAGAGGAACCTCGTGTGTCTGTGCTGGCGAGCACTTTGCTTAGGCTGCTCTGAAAATCCCATGCATCAGACATCTAAATACCTTTGGTAAATCTATCTCAGTGCCCAGAAACAATCCCTCGATTCATTAACTGCTGTCAATACTTTCTTTGTTTAATACATCGGTTTGAAACAAAAAACACATTACGAGTCTTTTTGTGTGTGCCCAGCACATAAATAAAAGCATCTTAACGTTTTAAATGTGGTTCCTGTGCTTTTTAACCCAGTTCCAAATGCAGTTCAAAGTGCAGCTTGACTTGAAGCAAGACTGAGTGTTACTTTCCCTCCAGTGAGGCAAAAGAACACATAAAAATATTTAAAAGAAGAATATGCCTACAACAATCTACACAGCTCAAACCTTTCCAAGTTACATCAGATCCTTAGCGAGCAAAAAACCACCAAATCAAGTTTTGAACTGCAAAACGCTACATGTTAATGGGTTACAAACAATGAGAACAAATCTTTCCTTTATTAAAGGGAGAAAATAGGACAATGCAACTAGGGATGGAAATAAAAACGGACACGGAACTGCCTGCCACATCGTGGCCTATTGTGACAACTGCTGCTGCATCAAGTCTTTCTGACCTACACAGCCAGGGCAGCTCTGCCGGCCCCATCGGAGTAGCAGAAGCTGGTGGTGCCGAGCATGCCACGGGTCACGCTGCGTCCACAGGCAGCCAAAACACCAAGCAGCACCGGGGGAGAGAGGGCAAGAGCTTGGCAACCCCTGGTTTATAATTCGGGACAAACAGCACAGCAATCCCCCGCGATCCCAGGCAGCTTCCCAGGCCGGCTCCCTCCCCAGCCCTGCCAAAAAGCCTGAATGATGACTCGCAAGGCTTGAGCTACAAGCGAGGCCACGGTGGAAGTGGCAATGCCACGATGAGCTGCAGAGGAATGAGCTGGGCGAGCCCGCAGGGAACTGGTGTGGGTGGGAAGGGGAGCTGGACACGGTCCACCAGCTGCCCCCAGGGAAGTGGCCAGAGGAGCAGGGAGAGCCAGAGCCATGCCGGGGGCTCATGCTCCCAGATCGGCAACGGCTACGACGCTGCCAAGCCAGCTGGTATTTCCCTCCAAAGAGGGAAAAGACGCAGAGGAGGCGAGTTACGCCGTGAGTTGTGCCCAAGCCAGGCCTGCTGTCCTGAGAGTGACCACATTGCAGCAGAGGCACGGGGCAGCCAAGGCCATTTTCACCTCTTTTCTCACCAAGAAATGCTTCCCACGCAGCTGGCAACAGAGCCTGAGGAGCAGCATCATCCTACCCATGGCCACCAGCTGCCCTTTGCCCGGATACAGAGCATTTGCTGCTTAGGCTTGAGTTTCATTAAATATTTTGCTTTATTCACTGAAGCCCAAGGACGTGAAGGAATATCTGAAACATTTCACTGAAAACGTAAATGTTATGGTTAGCAGAGACCTGAGGAGCCTCATAAATCCCTGCCTTGGCATAACCAATACCTACCTCGTTTTTGAGAGGCATCTGGAGGTCTCAACAACCTCCTCCTCAAAGGCTGGACAGTCTGAGAGCACCTCAGGCAATCTGCAGACCTACTCCAAGGCTTCTCTTACTGTCTGGAGGCTTCTCCTGACATCAGACATTCTTGCTTCAGTTGAAGCCTGTCCTGTCTCACCCACCTCAGGGACTTTCTCCTCCTCCCCACAACAGCCTTTTACTTGGCCAGAGACTTTTACACACCCACACCAAGCAGAGAAGGACCAAGCACCCTATACCAGCACTATTGCTTCACTCCAGGCTCCCTTTATACCAGCCCCCAAGCAGCAAGAACGCACTTCTTCCATTTTAGGAGCATTCATGGGGCTGGGTTTAGGGACTTTTTTCAGAAATAAACCCAGGAGCTGTATTTCGGCTACTTCCCTCAAAAATTACAGTTCTAAAAAAACTGAGTCTATAAAAAAAAAAAAAAATTCCAACTGCTCTTGCTAACTTATCTGCTTAAAATCACATTCCCCGGGGTATTTGGAATTTATATGACGATTTCTTAGCAGCTCCGCACAATGCAGCAATCACATGAAGTAACCTATAAGGTGAGAAGCAACCACGTTAGCAACCAGCATTATTTGGGTATTGGTTGAGAGAAGCAAGACCTTCCAACTTGAGAAATCCACTGTCCCTTCCCGTTTGCTTTTTATCTTCCATTACTTGATTACTTTAGCTCCAAGCTGCAGCTCCAGATATTCCCAGAGGAATCAAAAGAGCCCTCAATATTATAAATACTCTTTTTCATTGTAAACACAACCCAGCACTCGGAGCAAAGCGCCGGCGCTCTGACACGGCTCCAAACTGGCTCCACAAACCACTCTGCTCCTTGCCGCATTCCAGCTGAGCTGCGGTTTCTCTTCCAACCCAGAGCTTTTGTCCAGCAAGACCCAACTGTGGGCAGAAAGGATTTTCCTGCGTGCTTAAAACCTTGTTCTACGAGTGAAAACCTGAGGGTTTGGGGCAGCAATCACCTTTAGGACAGAAGCCTCGCCGCAAACCACACAGGCATATTGAAGCACGATCTGCCCACGTCAGAGAAGAGAGTCACCAAAGAAACCAAACCATGGCTTGGACTTTCCCACATCAGGGAAGAGTCGATGACTGGAGCAGAGGCCAACCCAGCCTCGGGGACACACCAGCCCTTCGCATGTTAGGGAAGGGCGGGGGAATGGCCAGGAAAGCAGTGATTTAGGCTATATTTACTCAGCTGTCTCCATTCTCTGCTCTCACAGAGAAAGTCACAGGGCCAGTTCCCCAGTGACTCTAAGAGCTACTCGGGAAATAAAAGCCACGCATTAATGGGGAGGAGAGGCAGCCATTCCTCTGCTGCGCTGGGCACGGGTGCCGAAAGGCGCAATGCCAGTGCCACTCCAGCTCTTCGCAGCTCTTGCAGAGCTCATTGTAGACAGGTTCCCCCCCCCAGGTTTTATTTCCCATTGAACACAGACCCTCAGTTTCGGAGGTACGTGACCATGAGAAGCTTCCCCTTCAAGGGGCTGAGAAACATCCCAAGGATTGGGAGAGACGCAGAGCACAAACCTCACTGGAAAGAGGTGGCCTGGCCAACCGTCCCAGAGCCAGGGTTTGGGGGCAACCATGTCTAGAGCCAGCAAAGCCACAGCCACCCCCAGGCTGGACTCCAACACATCCAGCCGGACAGGCGCATCCCTAGGTCATCCGGCCCCAACCTGGGGCCTGCTGGGGTAAAACCGTGGTGGGACCAAACCGCAGGTGGGCAGGGGAGGGGGCACGGCAGTGGGTCCAAGCCCTCAGCCCCCAGGCTGGAGTCACGCAGCCCTGACAGGATGCTTTTCTCTGGCTCTGTCATGCAAAGAGGGGGCTCAGGACCCCTGGCAATGGGGGCTGCACCCTCCCAAGGGGGGTGGTGGGGTGTCCCTGCCCTGGCACCACTGCAGGGGGAATGGCACAGAGGTCCCCGCGCTGGGGATGGAGATAGCCTGGGGGAGGGTGGGTTGATGGGGGGGCACAGCCCTTGCACAGGGAGGGGACAGGGACAGCCCTGGCACCACGGTGGAGGGGACACAGCTCTGGCACAGGGGACCTGCCCTGGCACCTCAGGCCGGGGGGGGGACGACACACACACGACACAGGGCCAGCCCGGGGGTGGCACGGCCCTGGGGGGGGGGTGTGACACTGCCCTGGCAGCGGAGCACCCTGCGCTGACACCACCGGGAGGGGGACGGGGACAGCCCCGGTGTTGCCCCCGGAGAAGGGACAGAGG
>NW_010972593.1:91298-91732 GCF_000737465.1 Haliaeetus leucocephalus
CGCCAGCCAGCCCGCCCGCCAGGCCCTGGGTCTGATCCCGGCTCCCCTCTCTCCCGGTCCCGGCCTCCCTCTCCCCCGTCCCCGTCCCACCTCTCCGCCGGCCCCATCCGCCGCCGCTCGGCTCCAGCCCGCTCCTGCCTCCCAGCCCGGCGGCAGCCTGGGAAAGGGCCCGAACGCCGCCGGAACGGCCCGAACCCGCCCCGGAAAGACCCGACAGAAGCCGGAGAGGGACGAACTTACCCGAAGCCTCTGCAGCCCCGCCTCTTTCCCCAGGCAGCCGGCAACGATCGGAGCCACGCCCCTCGCCCGAGCGGCTCCGGAAGGAGCCGAGGGGTCTCCGGCGCCAACCGCCGAGCGGCGCTGCGGGAGAGCGCGGCGGCGCCCCCTGGCGGCGGGTCGGGACCGCGGGGCGGGCACCCGGCGCCGGGCACCGG